>NW_010335633.1:0-34677 GCF_000700745.2 Antrostomus carolinensis
AACCAGGAATGGCTGTTGGTTTCAGGGGGAGCCGAGTATCTGCGAAGAAAACAGCACTTGTGAAAATCTGAATTCTCTAAATGTACTTTGTAAAAAAGCGCTTTGATTTGGGCGTTGCTGACCGCAGGTGCTGTTTCCTGTCACTGCCACGGCAATAAAACTTATACTTCCAAAGGAGCGCGATGAGCCTCTATCTCCCGGCTTCGCAGCCGACAGAATCGCCCCGGTGCAGGGCCCGGTGGGGTCGGCCCGGCCGGGCTGCAGGACGGAGCCTGCGCTTACACAAGAGCCAACCTCCGGCCGAGAGCGGCCCAGGGTGAGGGCCTAGGGACAGAGCCCGGGTTTCTGCTACTGCGGTGCAGCAAGGCCAGCCAAGCTTCGAGATAATTAGGGATGGGGGGAGGCATAGGCATTCTGAAAAGCTTTTTTAAAGCTTAAGTAATTCCCAGATGGAACCAGCTTTCAATACTTTGCCTTTTTCTTCCCCTTAGGTTGATGATGGGAGTTCCATTCACCTCCCCCCCAAAAAAACCCCAAACCAACAACAAAAACAAAAAAACCCCAAACGAAAAAACACTACAAACAAACAAAAACCATCAACAAACCAAAACAAACAAAAAACCCCAACCCCCCAAACCAAAACAACCAAACAAACCCAAACCCTAAGCATCCTAAATACCAGTCGTTTTTAAGGCAGTCCGGCAACTTACTGAGGAGCGATTATCCATTCCTGATGGCTGATGCAGCAGTGCCTGTTCTGCCCGTGCCACACAGCCCCTTTCCAGCAGGAAAGCAAAGGGAGGGAGGTTATGGGGCAGGTAGAAATGTCCTCTGGCTCCTCTGCTTAGGCACACTGTGTTAGACAGGAGTACTTGCTCTGAGGAAGCATATGGGCCCATAGGGGAATGAGGTGGTGACAAAGAGGCTACAGTTCCACACACTCCCCAATTAGCCATTTGAAGAAAAAACAGAAGGAAAAAAAAAAAAAAAAAGGTTTAATCGGGATTGTTCAAACAGCTCTGATACAGGAAGTACTCGTCTTTTGCTGCTCTAAAACTGAAGTTCCCAGGGCACTTGGCCATGTAGCTCTTCAGCTCCAGACTCCCTTCTACTGTCGCTCATTCCAGCCTTCAGCTATTGTACCCACCTGTTTGAAAAAAATGTGTAGTTACTATTGCTACGTTTTTTTTCACCAGGAGACAAGCTTGCTGATCCAGTTTGCCACATAAGGTGCAGAGAACTGATGGAGGAAAATGAGAAGTAGTGATGGGTTAATCAGACCAGTGTAAAGAGCACTGTTGCTGCACATAAAGCTGCAGACAGCTTTGATCCTCAAAACTTTCCAGTTGTCTTTTAAGGGCTGTAGGTATCTCAACGCATGGCTAACAGCAGTGCTGGATAAAGTAATATTCATTCAACTACCTGCCCGAGAGCATGGAAAGAGACTAGTAAGATAAAATAAATCATTACTAGACTGTTTTTCAGTCATCCTAAAAGCTTTGCTTCCACTCCACTGCTTCTTCACATGCTTATCCTCACAAACCCTACCCTGCCCTTGGGCCTTTTCATTTACTCCTAGTATCCTCCCTAGGCATATACCTCAATTTCTACTCTCATGGTGCTGCTTCCAGACATTAATGTCTGGAAACACATAGCTAGGGTTCCCAAACAACCTTAACTCTGCCCTAGAGGCAAAGATTTATGAAAAAATCCTCTCTGTTTAATACAAGCTGGGACCACAAACAACGAAATGCCTCAATCATAGTAGTGGAACTGCAGAAATTCCAGCCTACGGTTAGCCAAATGTAACCCACTGAGTGCTGTGTTCTTTTATTTTCATATTTCTGATTAGGCAAACAACATAATGAAAGCCTCGCTCCCTATTCTTTCGTAAGACTGTATGACTCACCACTTATGTAAGCCTTATGCAGGAGCTGGTCATAGCTCCACTGATGATACTACATACTGGTTTGCAATTAGTGCAAGGCTTCAACCTCCGTGTTCTGTACAATAAAAATAGATTCTCTCAACTTACATGTTGTGAGTAGTGTGGCTTTGGGAGACCAGGAAAAGCAGGGAATCTGTAGGGAACTATGATAGATAGTTAACAACTTAAAATTTTAGGTAGATTCTCTAAAGAGTTCAGCATTGGTATTGCTTTTCCTTTTCCCTCTCAAATGACTGGATAAACAGCTTGGAGGGGCTGAAGAGTTAAAGATCATCTGGCTCTCAGGTATGGCTTATGGGTAAGTACAGTGGGGTTTATTATGTGGTCTGCCACATCATCTTTGATGCCATTAGAATTAATATGGGACAGTAATATTGAAAAAGCACGGTTATTGCATGGTATCATTAGTGGGCAGAGCAAAATTTACTTGGGAGCCTTCATTGTGCATTTCAGAACCTTAGCAAGTTTGGACTTAAATGCAAGTCCAGCCCTGCCATTCAGAAATTAAGAGCTTACCTCAGAATATACTCTCCCTTCTACCATTAATTTAATGTTTGCACAAACAATAAGAAACTAGTGGATAAAGTAGCTGAAACTTGCTTCTTTCTCAACACAGCTGCCTGACACTTGCCCCTACACTCTCTGTGCAGGTTCTGTAGTTCCTAGTTTAGTGACTCACAACAGATCTCACCTATCTCCAATGATGCACTGTAGTCTTCACTGTGGCTTTTGTAGGCAGGGAGCAGGAACATAAGATATTTCGCTCACTTCATAGCAGCTGTCTGAGACCCATTTCAAAAAGAGGAACGACCCTTGCGTGAAATATGTCAGATTTCTCTTTACTTTTAATGATAGTAGAGGCAGCAAAACTGGGGTCACCAACGAAAGTTAAGAATTACTAAGGAAAGTTTTGTCTTCTAAGTCTCAGCTGAAGGAACAGGACTCCACCGCATCAGCGATACTGTGTGAAGTGGGAGCGTTGACGTCACCCCAGTGCCTAGAATAGCAATCCCTCGAGGGCTGGGTAGACAGAGAGCGCCACTGAGTTAGTAAGCATATATTCAGCATTTAGCTTGGATGTTGGAACAGGGAAATTATAAATGGCCCTAAGTAGCAGAGAGCATTTTTACCATGTATCTAATACATAAATACCTCTCCCAGAGGAGATAAACTCCCAAGTGCAGACTCGCCAGCACATCCTGACTCCAAGACATGTGCCCTACTCAAGCCCTTCAAAAACTGGATTCTCAGCAATTTTGTGTGATCGTTTTGTGTAAACTACAGTTGCAGAATTAATAATCTAGACATATTATCTCTGTTTTTCCAACCAGGATTTCTTTGTACTGTGCTATCATTTGCTGAAGCACTTCCAAAGGACTTGCAAGATTTCTTGCCTTCCACTAAAGACTGCATTCATCAGATGGGGAAACCAATGCAGCAGGCAGTATAGTACCACATCCAAAGTCACCCAGAGGTTTATAGCAGGAGAATCCAGATCTTGCTGCTCCTAAAAGACCAAACAGGTAGATGACTCCACGTTTTAAACCATCTCAGCGACTATGCTACCTAACTTAATTTCTTCCTAATATTTCTTAATGGTTTAAGCATTTTCTTGGCCCATACATCGGTCTCTTCACATCTAATCTTTTAATCATTATGTATCATTTGAGAAAGCACAGCCACCACCAGCAAAAGAGACACTGCATTGTCCTTCCTTGCTGAACCAGAGATATGGCTGTTCCTCAACACCTCCTCTCCCTCCAGGAGAGAAAATTGTTTAAATTGTTATTACTAGATTTGACGTAGGAACCACATCTGTATGCAGTCCCATCAATTTTATTATTCATTTAACCAGTTCCTTCTTTAAAAAATAAAATTATTTTATGTTGGAGAAGTGTGTTACCCTTTTGAAAGAACTTTAGTCAAGCTACTGTTTTCTCTAAGACTGTTTTGTCAAATTAATTACTTAAATTACTGCTTCCTGTGGCAGCTTCCCCTGAAGGATATAACCTGTAACAATAACTTTCACATTGCTTTTTCTAGTTATGTGATGCCTGCCTGGACATCTTTGTCACTGAGAAAGTATGGTATATCATTATATGTGGATTTTTTTTTTTTTTAATAGATCTCAATGTGTAACATTTAAAAATCTATTGGAAAATCCCCTCCCTCCCACCAATGCTGTTTTGAGGATCCCTCTCTCATTTTCACACTGGTACACAATACTATAATTGTTTACTAAACAGATTTTGTGTATCTGCTCAGTCTTAGCAAATGCCAAACATGCTCCCTCTGTGAAGAGCTTTTTCCTTAAATACTAGTGGTGGGGCTTTATGGGCCCTGGCAGTATTCATTTACCACCAAACTGAGTTAATTGGTACATGAGGAAAAAAGCCCTGATTCAATTGCAGACTAACATCAGTATAACCAAGTGCACTTCATACAGAAAATACCTGGGAAATCAAGACACAAAGGTCTTTTCAAATGGCTACTAAAATAATTGCCATCACCTTTCTCCATAGTTTTTGAAAAGCACATCTCAAACTGTTGCCTGGACTTCAGCCAAAAAGGGAGCCCAAAAGATCATTCTTTGTGAAAATCAACCAAAAATCTGTGCACCAGGCTATCCCTTTTCAGGAACGCAATGCACCTCTAATTGTCCTTGCTACACAGCAGTATCAATAAGCACACAGAAACTGGAGAAGGGCTAATGTTCTGTGGCTGTTTCAATCATGTATGTGCAGCATCCTTGATAACATGCTTTTTGTCTCTGATGAAGGCTAGTATCAGAAGGCTCAGTCCTCGAGGAACAGCATCAGCCCATCCATGTCAGTGGAGCTGCATTTACAACAGCTGAGGAACTGGAAACTTCTTAGTCCTAATGACTCAGTAGCTCAAAGAAAGGAAGTTCTGCAAGATTTTATGAACAACAAAAACCCCCATCAAGTCCTCTTAAAAGTCTTGTCCCTTCTGTTGTATCTTCTTGAAAGGCAGAGAATGCACTACTAGAAAACAGTCCAAATTAGCCAAGTTTAACAATTTTGGAATCAGAAGCAAAGCTGACCTTGCGACTTGAGTACAACTATCAATAGGTGACAATCATCTGAAGCCAAAACATACAGATTTAAAAGCCCAATTCTCTACAGCTTTACTTGGGAGGATGACATTTATTAGCTGTAGTAGACTCAGTTCTCCACATGGTGTAGCCCTTTGAGAAGACGCTGAGCCACAGCATAAAAATTATGGATTAAAAAATACTCCTCTCCATTTTTAATCACCATTTCTATCAATCTATCCATTCAGCATCTTGCTAACATTTCTTTTGTAACAGGTCATTATTGTTCAGAAGAGTCAAATGCCTACAACCTTTAGAACATTTTTTCTGTAGGTCAGAATTTAGTTCTTATACCAGAGATGAGTGGGTTGGCTATACAAGACTTAAGTGCTCAGCAAAAGGATGAAGACAGGGGAATAAAAACCTGGAAGAATGTAAAAGGAGGATGGGATGGGGTGGGGTGGGGGAACATCTTAATAAACAAAGCAAGAGGTTTTTTACCTCTTCCTTTTGCAAGTAGGGTTTGAAACCAGAAGGAATAATTAGGTTAAGTTTTAACCCATGCTATCAAAATACCAGTGCAGTACATTTTACTCAGACAGTGTACACAGTCCCTGTAACTGCTCACAGAACAATCCAAGTTTTTGCTATTTAGCTTTCCAGATTTTTGTTCAACTGCATTTGTCTGCTGAGCTGTGTGGGTAATATGTCACATCATCTACATTGGCATGATATTTTTGTAGTGTGGTGCTCAGCTCTTAGCATCTTTGCAGAAAAAAAATTTTCAGTAGTTCCTTGTGGTATAGTTTTTTTTTTTCCTATTTAAAGATTATACTCACCGTTTCATGCTGAAATGACTTTCCTTAATAAGATTTAATGTTTTTTTTTTTCAACTTGATTCCTAAATTAACATCTTTATATTGATCATTCTTTATCCCCTTTTTACTAAAGTAAGAAAACAAATTATAAAAACACAAACATTCCAGATGAGTAGTTTTTGGAATCATGCACAAATAAAGTAGCAACTATCAACTGAATACTTGGAAACTGAGACGGCTAAAATACAGGCTTTTAAAAATATGACTTATCTATAAACTATTTAATGGTAAACATGTTTGACTATGCAATATCATTAGTCAGGAATTGTTTCAGATATTCTTTGAATATGTGAAAAGAATTCATTTTACACAAGTAAAGCTAAACAAAAAAAAAATCAAATAATGCTTTATGGAATAAAAGTAGGATTATTCTGAAATAACTTTTCTACTTTAAAATGTATAGCAGCTATTTTATATTCCAGGACAACTTTTACCTATAGAACAGCCTGTAGACCTTTAATCACATACACTTTTGAGATTAAATACTTCAAAATATTTTTGAGGATTATATTAATTCAGTCTTTTAAATAAAAGCTAGTACTGGAAAAAAATCCAGTTATTAGGATGCATAATTTGAAGTTGTATGAAAAATGGAAATATACTTAAACATAATATGAATCACTTAGAGCCACAATATACAGAAAAAGATGGCTCCCCCACCCTCTTCTCCCCCCTGCCCCCAAAGAAGACTTCTAGAACAGACTTTTGGTTTTACTTTTTTATTAAGTCCATAAAAGCCAAGGATTTATAAAAAGCACACGCACGTTCATTTACATTAACAGATCAGCAAGAAGCTGCAAACTTTCCTTAGTACAGGAACTATGTCTTTAAGATTGGAAGTAGTAAATAAAACATGACACCAGAACTGACAGATGACAACAGCACCTCTGCTGACAGCTGAATTCCTGGTTTGTTCCTGGGACAAAGGGATATGTGGGGACATGACACTGAAAAACAATTAAAAATCCCTATAGCTTTTGAGAGAACAGCAAAATTGGTTTGTTTTTACTCTTTTACTGATCCATTTTAAGTCATATCAACAGATCTAAAATTTTAGAAATGTTTTGTAATTGCTGCCTAGATTCTTGGTTTTATCTTTCTCCTGAAAGAGGGAATGTAAGTGAATATAAATGGGATCAGAAAAAGATGTCAGGAAAAGGGGCAACAGTCACACCTTAAAATGCCACTAGGAAAAGATACAGGTTCTTGTACCGTCTGCCTTCTCCAACTCCAGTCTGTGAAAAGCCAACTGACCAGTTATTGAAACAGTGAGGCATCAGTTTTTGCAAATCTCTACAGATCCTTTAGCACTGAGCAAAACCAAGAGGAAAATCCGTTGGAAGTATCTTAAAGACTTTCCTTATGAGAACAAAGTAACAGTGTATTCTTGCTTCTTTGTTCATCTTCCAATATGTGTACTTTCATCTGAAAGTAAACAAGATACTTTCACACAGAACAAAAAACTAGAAGTAGCTCAGCTTTCCCTTTTCTTAACAGCTTAGGGATAGGAAGGCCATTAGGCATATTTAACTGTTCCTAGTTTAAGCCATACAGTAATTAATGTTGCTGCAAGAATGTTCAAGAATGCAGTTTTCTTCTCAAAATCTATCCATTTATTCCCTCTTAAGATTTCCTCATGTAGCACACTAGTACCTTGAAGAAAGACCCAAGGTAGTACTTGAGTTTGCTACAAATAATCCAATCCTTCCTTCCTTGGAAGAAAATGGGTATTAGAACTTCTCTGACTGTCAGGAAGACTGAGATTTTCCCTTTCTACAGAAGAGGAATGACCTGTAACTTCTGTATATGCTTCAGCTATGTCTCTGGCCAGAAGTGATTACGATTAGTAAAATACAGTGAAACCATTCTCCCCCTGACCAACTAAAAACTCAGTCTTTGTCAAGGTATAAAATTTTAAGTGCTAACAGGGAATTGTAAAGTTTTTGCCATCAATTACAGTGAGACTCATCAACATTCAATTATCAGTCCACAACCTATGACAAACATAACAGTTACTGTCACCTCAGTGGTAAGAAATACTCTACCGAGCAACTGCCAGTGGTGTATGGGACTGTAACCAAATTGATAATTATGGTGTAAATGGGCTTTCCATATAATAAGTTTTCCACAATTATCAACTGTCAGTCATCTCTGTATCCTGCCAGGCTTTCCATTTATTGTGATTAAACCTCTGTGGCAGTGGAATTATTTCCCAAGTTAATTAGTGATGTAAGGTACACTGCATATGCTAGATGCTGGCAACAACAAAAGCACCAACATTAAAACAAAGTTCTCACTACTGATGAAAGTGTCATGAAAGGATGATAAATTAACTCCTACTATAAGATCTCTCTTTTTTTTTTTTTTTTTTTTTTTAAATGATACACTGTGTGCCCCCTGATAATTCAAGTAACAAAGAAAACAGAGGAAGAAGTTCTTGGAATTTCACAGAAATCAAATAAGTGTCTTACAACCCACAGCAACATCCATGGTTCTTATTGCAATAAAAAGTCAGTATGTATTCTTCATCCCATTTATATTAAGATTTCTTTTAAAGAAAAGGTGCTGATATTTTGTATTGTTTCATTTATGAGGTAGATGGCACTTTCATATAAATAGTGTAAATCAGAAGTTAGCTCTGAGCATGCAACAAGTGCTGCACCACTGACTGCTCAAGTCAATTATTAAATCACGAATACAAAATAATTCCTCATTTTAATAGACAAACATTGAGTCTTTGAAAGGAAAGTGGTGGCCAAGACACAGACAGGTGCCTTCCCTTGACAAAGGTCAGCGGAATTCTGGCTTTAGCCTCCAGACACCTTCACCATTTGGGTTCCTATGGAAGGTGCAGACATTGCGGAGAAGTTCTCTAAAGATGCAGGACTGCGCCGCTGGCAGTTTGGCCTCAAATTCGCGCAGTAGTTCCTGAGTGCTAGCCTCGCCTTCCACGCGGGCCTGGAACGCTATGAAGTTACGCACATCCACGAGCAGTTCATCGTATTCTGTTGAACCCAGGGCTGGGGTGAGTGCTTGCTGATGATTCTCATCTCCCTCGTGCCCTGTCTGTTGTGGTAAAATAAGGTGGTTTCTTGCCCTCATCTTAGCTAATAAAGATGAAGAATCTAGTGCACTGGATGATGATTCTCCAGATTTTCCACCAAAGTGCCCATTGGAACTACACTTCTTTACATTTTCTTTCTTTATTGTATCTGTATCCTGCAAATAAACAGGATTATGTTTATTAATAATAAATAAACAGACTATGGAAAAAGCTGGATTTTGAGATCCACAGAATTTGTTAAACAAAGTCTGCCTGTTGTTTAAGACTTAAACAACAAACATGAACACTCAGAAGCTAGTAACTTGAAATACACAATAAAGAGGTAGTATGTTTGGGTCTCAACTGGAGAACTTAGGAAGTGAAAGAAAAGCATTGCTAGTCTTAAAGACAGAAAACCAGACCATGCTGCAATTTGTGACTGCTGTATCTAATTACACTTCATCAAGATGCTATATCAAAACATGAAAAATCAAATTCATGGGTGACTAAAAATTCTATAATTCTACATAATCATAGGACAAATGGGTATGAGACACATCTAGAGGATAAATCACATTTGTTGCATAAATCAGAACATTTAACATATATCAGCTATTAAGTGAGAAACATTAGTGTGTCTCTTACCTTGCACTTCTTTGCAGGTGATGCACAAGTGGAATGTGAAGAAAGCAGCATAGGGTTTTTCTTTTGACCAAACCGACTCCTAAAAACCAACAAAAGAATTAACTCTATAAAACATCCTTCTCAAAAAGATTAGGATAGCTTTGCCAAAGACACTGACAGGGTTTGCATTTTAGGGTTCTCAAGAGACCTCTGCTAACTCTTCTCCACTGTGCAACAATGTTTTATTTGTACTTCAGAATGGACTTCCTAGGCTTGTAATATGCCCTCATGTCTTTATTAAATATAAAACATGAACCTTCACTTTGATACATGTTACTGCAAATACCAAGCACAAAAAAAGACAGATCCATAGCATTCGAAGGAACATTTCTATTTTTGTAAAAATAGTGTGAGAACCAAACTTACTTTATTCCTGATGGTGCACCTGAAAGACCACTCATGCCTGTCCAGGTTGGCACACCAGAAGAAGCTCCTAAACATCGCTGTCGAGAGACTTTTAAGGCTCTTAAGGCATCCTGGGCCACTCTGTTTGCTTCTGCTTCCACCAGCACATAATCTGCACTGGAAGCTTCCATAATGGCATCATGTTTCATAACACTGTGTACCCCTAAAAATTAGAAGATACAAGAAAAAGTGAAGGAGGACAACTGTTTACATGGTTATCTGCAAAATTAAATATTCACCATTCAAGTGAATGCCACAACCACATTTTTCCTTTTTCAGGATGATTATATTCAGCACTTCAGTATAGTAATTTCTAACAAGGAAACCCTCTTCTATCAGATAAGCAATCAATTTGACAGCAACCACTTCTGGTGTGCTGATGAGGTCATTATTCACAACAGACTTTGCAATTATGTGGGTAAATCGATCATTTCTATTGTTATGGACAGGACAGACAGAAGTGAAACCCTTGTGTAAATGAAGGTTGGCTACATCCTTATTTCCAGAAGAAACACTGCATTACTTCTATATCCAGAGTGTTTCTGGAAGGCTGCAGATCTCTCCGAAATGTTTGTGCCAAGGTAATTAGCACATTCATAACCAGAGCATTTCAATGATTAACAGTTTAGTATTTCACTGCAGTAACAGAACAGATAAAACATATTTCGTATTATAGCTCTAGCAATCAGAGTATCAGAACTGCTCCTTCCCTGACTCACATAAGTTTTATATATATATCTGTGTTTAAATAGTCTGATACTGTCGAGCAACCAAATGACAACAGTTTACCTGATTTTTTGAAAAGTTTCTCCAAGACGTAATCATCATTTTTCTTTGAGTCTTCCTCCTTCTCTTCATCATTCTCCTTTCTGTATTGCTTTTGTTTCACTAGATGAGGAATGCGCTCTCCTTCAAATCTGGCATCTTTGTGATGTTTCTTCTTAAACTTATCTTTGTGGCTTTCATGTGACAGCATATCCACTCTGTGCTTTGTTTTTGAGGTACATTTATAGTGATTATTATCTAATTGCCCATCTTCAGTTTTAGCAACCTGCTTTTCCAAAGAGCCAGCTGCACCACATGTAAGGCTAAAATCTCCCTTGACATTTGCATTAGCTGCTCCATGTACTTCATCAGCCACATTCAGATATTTGGCATTCTCTGAAGACCCTGCTTCACCTGGCAATGACTGGGACATAGATTTGTCAGCTCTTTCCAAGCTTTCCTCCTTGCTTTTAGTCAATGAATTCATATTAGTAGCAGCTTCTGCATTATCTTCTGCATAGCTATTTTGGTCAAAGGTTTCCAAGTTTCCTTTGGTTTCCTCATTTGTCTCTATTGCTTTAGGAGAATAATTTCTCATATGGGTGGTTGAGCAGGAGTTGGATGACCTGCTGTACTTTGGTGAGCTGCTTTCTGTAAGATGAAGATCACCTTTAGAGCTGTCATTATCAGGTAGCTTTTCAAGTTTCCGTTTCAATTGTTTTGGGATTTGAACATCTGAACCAGTACCTGAGGGATGAATGAAATTAGTATCCATTTATCAAACACTTAAAACATTTTTTTCTTTTAAACAAACAGAAAAAAATGTGTACCTGCAAAAATTGCACTTGTTTCTGTTCCCTGAGACACATCTGGGCTGCTCAGAGTAAAGAGTTCATACAGGTCATTGGATTTGAAAAAGCGCCTCTGCTTAGGGTCTTTCAGCACTCTGTTCGTTAAAAACTGCTTGAAGATTTGTCTAAAAAAGGAAAAAAAAAAGTATTTTGTGCATGAAACAATGTCTAGCTATGTTTAAGCACTGAATACAGTACTTAAACAGAAAACTGTATAGGCACAAACGTTACCCTGCAGAACAATTAAGCAGTGGGAAGATGATGTTAGTTTCCAAAAGACAATCTGGAGTTAGTAACTTTCAAACAACCAACTAAATTGTTAAACACAGGGATTGATTGTTTTGCAGTAACCCCATAACACAACAGGTATCCACCATCCTGAAACGTCCTATGAGGCATCGCTTAACTAAGCAATAAATAACTTCAGAGCTAGAATTTTTTTTTGTCCATTAAAACTGAAAAGCTTGCATATATTACAATAAAACTATCAGAAAGCTCCTTGAAAGAAAAACAAGAGCTTGTTAAAATGACAACATTTTAATGGCTCAGTTGATTGGAGGAATCAAAAGCAGCAGAGCAGCTCAGTCTGACGGTGATGACTGGTTGACAACCACTAAAAAAGGAAATCAGACTTTGGTTGAGAGGAGGGGAAAAAAAGAGCTCATCTACAGAGGATTGAAAGGAACAGATTTGGGGGAGAACTAAGTTGCAAAATGTTTTGTACTATTGGTAAAGCTACTTTTATGCCAGTTGTACTACACAGCTTTTGATTGCAAGTCCTAGTCACTATTTTCCTGTGCAAAAAAAATATACATCCCTAAGTAGAGCTGGAAATTGGTTCTCAAGAAGTGTTTTTATCATGGTTTTGACTCTACTGGCATTAAGCGTGGAAACTATTTTTAAAGTTTAAACATAGGTGCCAACTACTGTAGTGCACCCATCAGAAAACTTCCAAGTTTTTCAGAATTAACTGAGCTTCATAGCTTCCTGCAAGGACAATCACATATTTGCATGGAGGAAAACACAGGCAAAAAGAAAAGACAACTTGCTTAAAGTTCAAAGTCCATTGCATTGTTTTGGAAAGAAATGAATTTCTGATGGCTGTCCTGACCCTTAGAGCCCAATGCCTTGATGTGGTCAGTGTTATTCAAACAGAAGTATGCCAGTGGGATGCAAGCCAAGCAACAGCGGATGCTTTGGATCCGTGCGGTAAAACAGATTAAAAAAGGCACTCAATAAGTGCTAGTATTTCATTATTTAGAGCTTTTCATTCATCTGCATTTTCAAAGAGGATATTCCAGTTCTAAAGAGTAATGCCTAGACAGAGGATTCCCATGTAGATTCATTTGGAATTCATGTGAGTGAAGCTAGCTACCAAGAAAGCTGAATGGGAAATATTTCATTGATTTCAAAATACAAGGTTTTAGCTACATTTTGGAATAAGTAACGTGAATATGACTGGTGGTTCTTGGGATTTAATTCTCTCACTTTGGAATGATTTGTGAATAAAATCAAATCGGGTTTGCAGAGTCATAAATGGATGTATGTACCACATACATCTTTATATATCCTAAGGACAATATAAAGAACTTGCTGATTTCAATTTGAATTTCAGACTTGCTGAGTCTCATGTTCTGGAGTAAGGGGCTCATTTTGTCCTGTCTATGCCTCATCCTCTGTCATTTGCAGTGAATTCTGGATGTGCTGGTCACAGCTGCTGGAACAGACTGATGAGATATATTTATTTAGCACGTGGGTCATGGAGCTAGAGAGGCGGCAGCACAGCCCTGGAGCTGGGAGTCTAATATTAGAAGGCGTCCCACTTCTCGGCAGAAATTTTTAGAAGTTTTCCATGATGTGCCCATCATAACCAAGGTTGGGGGGTTACAAGCCCTGTGTGCACACGCACAGTATGTCACAGTTACATTGCCTCAGATTCGCTATAAACATTTTCTTGAGCATACGGCTGAATCCAAGGACTCGTTCTGACTGACCTGTGGTATATCTTCTCTTCGATAGTACCTGCAGTGAGAAGCCTATACACAGTCACCTGTTTCTTCTGGCCTATTCTCCAAGCACGCTCCCGAGCCTGGAACACAAAAGTTTTGGTTACCAGACATCAGACATTTAAACATGTGTTTGACAAAGAGCTATTGATACCACTGTTTCAAACCTGGTTTGGACATTTAACAAATAGTTTAAGAAGTTGCATAGCTGTGGTACTTCTACGGCATTAGGACAAAAATTTTCCTCTCCTAAGCAGGAGATGAAAACAATTTAGAAAGTTTACATATGTAAAAAACAAGTCTCCATTGTTCCAAGAAATCTATGCAAAAAATATATTAAAAAATTATGTTAAAATTAAGACTTGTATCCAAGAGATGTATTTTACATAGACTTATTCCAAAAGGGATCCATTTCACAACAGAGCTTTAATATATATATCTCCTTTGAACTTTTCTTCTTTTTCTTGACTGAAAGCTTTCCTACAAACATCTTGAACCAACTGCTAAAATAGAACATTCTATGTCAGACTACACACTTGCAGATATCAGAGCTATATAGGATTTCTGTCAAAAATATTTTTTTCCTCTCAAACATGTAAGCTCCATATACTATTAAGGGATCTGATAACCCAGAGTCTCATTACACTATCAGATAAGGCAAACCTTCTTTAAGGTATTGGCTTAACAGCAGCTTCTAAGGGCATAGCTACATATAATTATTTAGTAACAAAGCCAATTTAAGCAACACTTGTTCTCCTTTTTTTACCCTGCATTACAACCGTGAACAGTCATGCCTGTTCATGAGCTTGCACAGCTGTACTCTCCCTTCAAAAACACCTAATTTGTTTGCTTATTTATTTAAAAAAACCCAGGCCATTTCAACTGTTTGTTTGGCTACACTCTAAACAGACTATATGAATCAACAATATTGAAGAGTGGTAAGGTATAACAGCAAAAAGGGGATGTGGTGGGAACCACTTAAATTGGCTTTGCCACAAAAATAATCATAATGTGGAACTGCAACCTAAGCGATCGTTGCTGGGAACAACAACTGGGAAGAGCAACATAGTGCTTTGACACTATGTAATTCCATCTTCAGTTTTATTTCAACTTAGCTGTTAAATGGAATGTAATGAACTAAACTCACCTGTGTGTCTGTACTGGGATTCCAGTCAGGATCATAAATAATAACTCGGTCTGCACCAGTCAAATTAACTCCAATGCCACCAACACGAGTTGTTAGAAGAAAAATAAATATGGATTTGTCCTATAACACAAGAGAGAATTTACTAAAGCAAGAATTACCAAAATATAAGATAATTTTCTTTATTTCCTGGATTCTTTTATTATCAGCATTATTTGCAAAGATTCAAAGGGAGCCAAGAGAAAGGAATACATGTCCTTGTTTACTTAATATCTTTTTTGACAAATAAAAGTAGTTTGATATAAATTTCATTTACTGTTGTCCAACCAAATTTCCCCCCTTTTCAACTGTGTTTTTTTTTTTTCTTAGCCCAACTTAAGTGTAAAAAAAAAAACCAAAAAACTTCTTCCTGTCTCACAAAGAAAGTGGTTTCATTTGACTGAACTCCCCAGTTTTGTGTCTCAAACCTGAAGTAGCACATTGAAAAATAGACCAAAAAGGAATGCAAGAACTCAACCATACTCACTAATAGGCGTGTGTGGGATGCAACACCTCACCTCATTATATCTTGTTATAAGGGGCTGCCTGGAAGCTATTGTTGTGGTGCCATCCATTCTGAGGTAGGAATAGTTTCTGTCTCTCACAAAGACTTCAAATATCTGTAGCATCTGTTGTGATGGAAAAAATGTAATGAAATAGAGATGTGAAGACTAAGCAACTGTCTGATCAAGTAGAATTTCTAGTACTAACTGTGGTGACAATTAAACAAACAAGATGACAACCAATAATTTGTGAATCTTAAGTGTGCGGAAAATTATTTAACTTATGTCATGGGGGATAGGGCAAAATAGTTATGTCACTACTGAATGCACAAGTGGAATGTTTGTGCTTGGTTTGGGAAGTCCAGAGCCGTGGTCTCAAGACAACCAGGTAATGGTGCAGTATTCCAGGGAATCCATAGAAGCAAGACAGAATCATGAATATATAGGGAAAACAAATGAAGATCACTCTCTGTGCTACTGGTCCAAAGCACACAATTCTGAGGATTAGATGTGCACATGTACTAAACAGAGCGAGCAAACTGACTACCAATTCTATCCTGAAACTATACAGTAGGGACAGTAAATACATCACCACTCCTTCAGCCTGGTATTATACAGATACAACGGATAAAAGCTTTGACCCAGTGTATTTAATTTGGGAAACACTGCCACAACAGTGTATCATTACAGTAAAGCTTACTGAGCTCTATTATAATTATAAAATTATAATAATAATAATTATAATTCAACCTATTTTGTGCTAGCAAAAACATCACTGCTGCAGTCTCCCCAGTTAGCTATCACTGCAGTCGTTCTGATGTCATCTTTTTTTTAAATTAAAAACACACATACTTGTTTTGAAACAAGAAGTCAAAATGCAGGTAGTTATGTGTATGTTATGAAAAATAAGACTACCAAAGAACTAAGAAAGAAAAAAAAACAACCTAAAAAATTCCATGCAAGACTTTATATAGAGAGGGAGCAAAGAAAAGTGAGGTTACTGAGCTAGGGAACTGGTCTCCAACTATTCCAAAGACATTAGTCATTTTTGTATTTTTTTCAGTAAGATGTTAATTTTGTGAGACACTACAAAAGGTGTTTCCAATTACAAGTCTTGTTGAAACACACACTTTTTAGTTTTAGTTGTTACTAAAACTAAAACTAATTAGCTCATCTTACCTGTCTTGACTGAGTGAAAAACAACACTCTGTGACCTTGTTTGTGCCAAATTTTCAGCAAGGATTCTACCACTATCATTTTTCCAGAACGTTTCCAATATCCAAACTGATCTGCTTCTTCCACTTCAGCATCTGGTACACCCCTTAAAAGCTTGGGACCACCAGAAAAGAGGTCAGGGTGGTTGCAAATCTTTCTCAAAGCTACTAGTCCTGAGAAAATCTAAAGAAAGGAGGAGAAAAATAAAATTATTTTCTTGACAAATGCTTGTGTCTATATGGGTTGTGGTTGAGAAAAAATAAACAGCAATGGATTAATCCAGTCATCACCAAGAAGTTTGTTTTTAATACTGGTTTGCTCTTTAGAGAAGCCAATGGACAGTAATACTTGTTTCATGGAAAGTTTTAAGAAAAATCAGTACAAGAGAAGGACAATGAAATTTTGTGTTCTAGTCAGCCTATTGTGGTAACAATGTTAAGAGAATTCTGCAACAATTTCCACATTAACAAAAGCAGTTCCTAGCTGTAACTCACAGTCAAAATTTTCCTACTCAAAAGGAAAATATCGACCAAGTTTGTTACTTGAAATTATTGTGTCCCTCCTTCCAACCCCTGCCATGTAGGAATGCAACTAAAGACAAGACCTTGAGGATAGCAAGTATAACCACCAGAATGCATGGTAACAAAGAACAGAGGAGTAAACATATTTGAACACATATATGAAGCTGAAAATTACCACTTTTTATGCCATGTTAGAAGGGTTCTGTTCAGTTATTCATTCAGTAATATTAGAAGTGTTATTTATTCTTCTGAAATAATGGGCACTCATAAAAATGAACTAGCTTGAAACAGCAAATCCCTCATCATCTAGCACTACAAGTTGGATGAGCCTGCTCATAATTTATGGTTTATGTGTACAATGAGGTTTATGTTTTTCAGCTGGGAATCACTGCTGTCATCACCAAATATCTAATAAAAGCATTGACATTTACTGTTCAAAAATTTCAGAACTCTAGCAAATACAACAGCCCATTCTGTAACATCTTAGAGAAATTTCTGCAGATAGTCTTGTACAAGCCATCTCTTGAAGATGAAACTCCTTAAAATAATTTTCATTGGGATAACTAAAATTGCTAGGCACTTGAAAAAACCTGGCCACTATACCTGTGCGAGATCAGTGAGATGGTCAACATCTGCTTTGTATGGCACTATGATATACATGGCTGTACTGAGCATGCGACTAACTGGAGTCACTGGGGTTGAGAGGAGAAGGGATTTCACAGTTTACAAGACAAGGAAGCGTGGTGAATACACATTATAACCAAGAAATATTACTTCTCCTTTTACAAACAACAGATCCGTATCCTGCAGCTAAAATGGGAGTGAAAAACACCCACTGCACGCGTACAAGTGTGAAATGGCCCAGATGTGTGCAACGTAGGAGTCACAGGGAATAGCAGACTTGTTACACAGGCAACAGCAGGCATTTAAAATAGTATTTCAATTAATGCTGTCACCCTGGCCACAGCAATTTCAAACACTTACGTTATGAGGACAGAGGCAAAAGATGTTGGAAGTGACTAGTAAGACAATAACAAGGATGCTTGCTATTTGCTCGGCTGTATATTAAGACTCTGTGAAATCACAGAATGGTCAAATCATCAACTGTAGCATCTCAAAGTTATACCTGAACTGTAGTCTCAGGACGAATTACTCTTTTCCTTCACTTCACTTTTGCAATTGGTTAAAAGCACGCATACAATTACCTACAGCAGGTCATCCAACAAGCCATAATTTGTTCCCAACATCACAAATATATTGCCAAGCCCATTTCATTCCTACTTTTATCCAGTCATGCCGCTACATAGGGATCACTAACTCTGCATATCCCATGGACCATTTCTGAGGAAAAGAAAGCAGACATCCACAAAAGCAGAACTGAAATCAGTGTATTTGCTTCCCTTTCTGCTTAGAATCCAGCTAGAAGAATGCAATGGTCAGTCCATGACTTTATCCATACAACTCTACCTGCCATTAACCTTAATTAATGCCAACCTGCATGTCTCCATTGAGAATCTGGTAAACTTCTTTAGAGTTGATGAAATTTAGATAGACTTGACGCTGCTCATCTGTCAAACGGCAAAAGAGGACCTATCAAAACAAACAAACGAACCATTCAAGATGAACCTGTAAACTCCAAATAGAGTAAATTTTAAAGTTTTACAATACGCTACAATGAAGCTTCAGATATCTGACATACTGAAATACTAAGTTAGAAGATACTGCATAGAAAACATTATAATAAAAAACTTAGAACTTTTAGAGAAGGAACATAATCATTCAGATGGGTTCAATGAGTTTTTCTGTGCCCTTTCTCAGTTGTTATTTTTTCCCCTCAAATTGCTTTAGTGCTGTCATTTCCCAGTTTTAATGTGGTAACTGCGCAATGTAACATTCTCTCAAAGCTCATGTTTATAGGAAAGGCTTTCCGTTGTGTGTCTGTTATGTCCCTTATAACTCACAAATTCTTAGTGCCTCATGGGAAAACTAGGTTAGCACGTGTAATCCGTTCTGTCATTAGCCTTTGAGTGTGAGCATATAATGATGGTCTAAAATGGAACAAAATCACTTCCTTGCATCCTGCAAGGCATCCAACGTTATGCTGTAAGTCAAACTTATGTAGTGCTCTGAGACCGACAAGAACAAAAATCAAATTTGTTTAATCTGTTTATGATTTCATTCTTTATCATATATAGCCCAGACTCTTTAAAATATATAGAAACGCAAAATTTGATTTAAAAAAAAAAATCATTAGACTGCACAGCAGAAATTGAGTATGGCCTACTCATTTATTATGTACCTTTCAGCACTGTCCTACAAAGACTAGCACATCTGTTTCTCTTTTAGAGGGAGGAAACAGGAAGGAAGGAAGGGAGTGAGGAGAGGATAAGAAAGCCTGAAGCACTGAAACCCGAGTGGCAGAAGAATCTATTAATTACTACAAGTGAGTATTTGTAGGGATTTCAGTTGTTTAAATAATGCTTTCAACCTCCTTTGAATCAAAATGTTTCCTAAAAATATTCCACATCTTTGTATAGCAAAGAGCCTTTAAATTACTACAAGTGAGTATTTGTAGGAATTTCAGTTGTTTAAATAATGCTTTCAACCTTCTTTGAATCAAAATGTTTCCTAAAAAATATTCCACATCTTTGTATAGCAAAGAGGTTTTAGATCAAAAGGTTAATATTTTGGAAATTTACTAGAATGTACAGGCCCAGCTAGTTTGCAGTACAAACAACTGCCGTCAAGCGTTTCTCTACTGTTTGCTGCCCAAATTAATCTTTTTAGAGCAGAAAACAATGTTAAAAGTGTCCAGGAGATGCACCATAGGAAACACCCCACATACAACTCATTTGTATACACCTGTGACCTAGGGAGGACAGTATTAAGCAGACCTGACTGCATTTCCTATATCCTTTGGTTTTTAGATGAGAGTGCACTTGTGCAAACCCTGCAAGATTATGACCATCTAATACTCAGAAAACAACTTGAAAGCTCTACATCTTATCTTTAGTTCAAACAGCATTTCATTTGCTATTAGCACAAATTATTTCCAAATGTTCATTAAAGGTTGGATTTTGGGGAGGGAAAGGGCTCAGATCGGATAGTAAATATAAGCAAACCTGTTCATTTTTATCTGGAAGTGAAAGGCTCATTTTTACATCAGCCTTCATTCTTCGCAGCAAGTAGGGGTTTATGGTGTCCCGTAACACACAGGCACATTTGTATGCAGTTTTTACCTGAAGAAGAAAGAAAAAGCAAAAGTTGTATTTTGGTTCTTGCTAACAGTTTTAGCAACAAGCAAAATTCCATAATTAGTAATAGGAAAATCCTCATAAAATGAGACGGTGTATGATTTATGTGGATCTGTGGTTACATATTCAGCACAACATGAACTGCAATAAAATTCATGTTAGCAACAATAATATTCAGTAAGTAAGTCTTCCTCAGATACCACTAATTTATCTTTCCTAATTTAGTGGAATTTAAAAGAGACCAGAGAGGAGAGATTTCTTTTAGAAACCAATCCAAGAAGTGAGCATAAACTTGCACAGGACCAAAATCCACATGAAAAACTGCTAATACATACACTGAAGATCAAAAAAGAAGCCTGCAGCAATGGTGGTTACTAGACAATAAGTGAAGATTAGTGCCCACTCGAGACTATTAAAAAAAAATCGGTACAAGAAAATCCCCATGATCACAGAAACAAAAGGTCACTCTGGCCTTAAATGGAACATATGGTTCTATAATGGGTAATGGATGTGTGAGATGGGTATTAACTGTACATAATGGCTAAAAATACCTTCATTTCTCCTAAAGCAAAGCAAAGGATACAATAAATTATTGATATGTAAAAAAAAAAAATCGGCTGTCCAATTTAGTAATTTACTAAGCTTTAGACAAGGGAAGTACTTAAACTCATAAAGAAAATAAAACTTTAGAAATGCATGTGTGCAAAACATTATAAATAATAGTTAAAAGGATACAAGTTTATTAGTCTTTTATACGAAACTTTGTCTGCACATTAATATGCAGATAATTTACCTATCAGCTAATTTGAAAAATGTTTAAGAAGTCATAAATACTGAGAAATGCAAGTACAAGGATTAATAGACATACTTATTCAAAATAATATTCAAAATAATTTTTGCTTTCAAAATTAAATAGTTTATCTACTTTCAGACTTCCAGTACCTTTTTTAGCTTTTTTAAAGATGAAGACAGTTTTCAGTTTGGATTTAAGGATTCCTCTGTTGTATAATTTGCTGAAGCTTGATATCAAACAGGAAAGTTCTATTTAAGTACATCAAAATATGAGATCAGTCACCTCCCACCCCAACTTGCTTACCTTTACTTTATATCAAAGAATACTTCTAATGATTTGAACTTCCAGGCTTCTGAAAATAAAACTTTGTTTTTCTTGCGCTACACCCTTGTATAAATGAAATGGTCTCATTTAGTTGAACAGCTCTTTTCACATATGTAGCAGTAAAAAAACCACACATGCAACTCTTTTGGGTTAGTGTCTAGAACATACAGCATGAGGTACATTTAAAATTCAGTTTTGAAATAATATTTCCTTCAAGTGAAGTGATATTTTTGATGCGTTTACCTGGACAGGAGAGGCATTGGCATATCCTCCCATGGTTATCGGAACAGAAAATTGCTCCATGAACACAGGCAGTGTTCCCAATTTCCCTGGGAATACAAAGTCAAAGAGGGACCAGAGCTCCTTTAGGTTATTTTGCATAGGGGAGCCAGACAAGATGATTCGATGGGGTGTGCGGAACTATCAGTGAAAAACACAAAATCAAAAGAAAGTTATTTTCATGGTTCATGGTGTAGCCTGCCTCAGAGGATATTAAATTTCACCATCAAGTAATTCTCATTTTAAAATATATGGCCTCATATTCACACAGAATCACATATTCCTGCAATAAACAGCTTTCTGCAATACATTTTCCATAAACTGTTAGAAAATGAACAGCAGCAATCTGACCTTTATCCCTAATGGTAAATTACCACACAATTTAACATTTATGTTTTTTTTTTTTTCCCCCCTCTACCATACTTCTGTAAATTTACTGATGTAAACTCATTAAAAATATTAAGTAAATTGAACAGTCAAAATATAGACCATTGTGATTTATGCTTTTATTCTTTATTAGTGGCCAAATGTGTATTTTTATGATAAACTAATACAGGTTATTAGATTTTTGAACCTCCCCCCTGCAGCTCTTAAAACCTTTATTTTTTATAAAGTACCTGCTTGCATGCAAGTGTGACTGCAGCATTTGGATTTCGGATTTTGTGACCCTCATCCAGAATCACGTAATGCCAGTCATAGCTGTGGATATTATCCTGCATCAGTCGAATGTACGAATAAGACGTAATTAAAATTCCATGGCATGAAGCAATTTCATGAATTAGTTTCGCCTAAAAGCAAAAGGTGCACATTGTCAGTAACAGTGCAACAGAAAACTCAGACCTGCTGTCCAAAGCATGTACAAAAAGTTTTGAAAAAGCAAATACAAAATTTACTTTGCAAAGAAAATAAGTATAGGCAAGACTTTGATTATATGATTCTTAGCTCATCTGTAAGAGAACGAAGGACTGGATTACCATGGTATAACAGATCAGAAATTGATGTGAAGCCTGCTCAGAAGGAAATCTGCTATATCTACCTCACAAACCCAGCTTTATGTACTGCATGCAAGATCAGTTAGAGGAAAACTAAGCAAGTGAAAAACTAAAAAACAATCACAAAAATCTATTTTGTTAATCCTAAATTCTGTCCAATCTTTCTCATTGATAGGATTAATATATTTGTTTTAATCTTAAAATTTTATGCTTCTCTTTGTAAAGCTATGTCCCTTCCCTAAGTTCTTATTAGCCTTTAGAGTTGTAAATTATGTAGAGCAGGGCCAGTCTGTAACACCTTCCACAGCATTCACAGTATTCAAAATTCATCTTTCTTGCATTTATCCTCCATATATAAGACTGAAACAGAAGATGAGGGGCTGGTAGGCCATTCTGGATGAAACAAACATACCCAATGAAAAACAAAAAAAAAAGTAGAACCACCACAGACTTTGCTAAAGACAAAACCCTCATTATGAGAAGTGCCTTTAAGAAAAAAACAAAACTAGCAAAAACAAAGGGAAAAATCCATCTCGGAGACTCAGATGGTGTTAAAAGTCCATGATCTCTTACTGTAAAATTTCTTGGTCAAAGACATAAGATTCAAAAAGCAATTCTGCATTTAACTGTTCAAGAACTTCTACTTTCTAATTATCATCTCCTGATAAAACCATGACACATTATTTAATGTTGACATCATGATTCTCAAGAGAATATGTAATTTTCAGAAAAATTTGTATTACAGATAGAGTAGGATTTCTAGGCAAGTGTGGACATTCAAAGCTTAATTCCACCTGGTACATTGTCCATAGTCTGCAACCATGTCCTAGAGTCTCAGCAATGGCCTATCATAGACTATTGTAGACATCTTTACCCAAACACTTAAGACAAATCATCTCGGGCGATTTCAAATTAAAAGCTTGTAAAATATGTAACCTCTCCTAGTTTTTGCAATTAATAGGGTATGTCTGCAATTAGCCTGACTTACAGAATGCTACACTGTTGTCATTAAAAGATGTTTTGTGAAAGTGCTGCTGTTATTATGGAGGCTCAAGAGACCAATCCCTCCTAGAGGGCAAACAGTGGACTAGTAGAAAACAACAGCCATAAATCACGTTGTCAGGTAGCAGAGAGAACAGAAGTGAAACACAGGCACATGAAGGCCATTCACTGTAAACACACCACAGCAGAATCCTAGTCAGGATTTGCTGAACCTGTAATTAATTAAAGTTTCCTTCAAGCTAAATTTTTAATAAACAAGGATTTGTGCTGACAATGAAGAAACAAAACAACAACACAATTTTATCAACTCACACTACAACACTTATTAACTCTCATTTTACTGCATTGGGTACTTTCTCAGAGGTTGTCTTTGCTTCAGTTGGAGCTCTTGGAACAATTTAAAATTTAAAAAAATATTATAATAGATTTAGTATTAGATACACACTGTTTTAAAGCTGTGGCATTTCAGAATTTATGCTATTTTATTATGTATTCTTTAGTTCACAATTTCTGTTTGGTTAGATTCAGGCACGTTTAATTTCCCCGCCCTCCCCTCAGGAAATACACTTCAGTGAAATATCTCAGGGCATGTACTGTTAAACTGGGGGGCAGGGGGGGATATAAAAAAAAATCATCTCAAGAGAGACAAATCCTACTAAAGCCAAAAGATTACACAGCAGTTATCTAACTTTGAAATTCTGAACTCTGGCCTTTAAAAGATGTTAATGAATAGAGGAACATGTGAGTAGGTCGAGTAATTCTGATCTTGTAGTTCTGTTCAGCACAGTATTTCAGGTCTTTACAATTGAAGGACAGTATTTCCTCCTAACTTAGGGTGATAAGTTGATTCTGTTGCCTTGTCTTCACTGGGACACATGCAATGTACAAAGACTGGAAGATTTTGGGCAAGCACCATTTATTAAGGCTAAAACGTTTATGATTTATTCTAAGGACACACCTCTCAGCAAATGTTTTTTCCTCTTGGTACCTCATTGTAGCTACAAGTTTGTTTCTGAAGCTACAAAAATAGAACAATTTTTCTGACTGATGCTTACAGAAACAAGCTTTATCTTTTTTATCATTAAGTCATCTTCTAAAAACTATTCAAGAGGAGCTGAACTCTTCAGATACCTTTAAGGCAAGTGTGAACTTACAGAGATATTTAGTCACTTACACAACCATATATCACTTGTGAATCAAAAATGCATTCTTCAGCAGGCTTATCACTATCTCATAACCAACCATTAAGCCCAGAGATCCATAAATTCAACCTATAAAACCTCTTTATTATTTCCCTACCCCCAACAAAACAATCTAAATGGCACCATGAAGAAGCTTCAAAAGAACACATTACAATCTTTAATAATGTAAAAGTTGCAGTAAAAAGAGCTAAAGCACTTACTACATATTTAAAAAGAATGCTACTTCTTGTGGCATGATACTAAGTTTATCTGAGTTTGGTCCTTAACTCAGAAATAGATCCTTTGGCTAAAATAGAGGTTCCATATACAGACATGCCAAAGATTAACCTTTGCAACTTGTTCTTTACATGTAGATTGCATACTCTACTGTGAGGGTAGAAGGTCCAAAATCTTCAGCGTGCAAAGTCATCTTCAAATAGATGGTTCCACACAAACTGATAATTGCTTTTGAGAGCTGCATTGTGTGTACAGCATTTGACACACAAATGCTGTAAAGTTACAGCTTTACAAATGGTATGTGATTACTACCAGAAAGAATTGTTAAGCTCATTGATATCTGCTCTAAAGATCAAGGAACTGGAAGTTCAGCCTTCATCTTAAAAAATATATCCTCCTTCCATACAATATGTTAAACCAAGACAACCAAAGTTCATATTGTCTCTAATATTCTATGATTTTCAAATGCTCATGTGCCATCAAAAGTTTTGAAACAGGGCAACCTCTTTGTACAGATGGCTTTTCTTCCTACACTTACAGAGCTTTCTTCCCATTATCTCTGCTCTAAACCATAAATAAAACAGTATTTATGATACACTACATTAGATATACGTCTTTATTTTGTCTCATCCTTAGAGGTCTCAGAGCACTTGATGTTTACAAGTCACTTTAAGCTACATCAGATTTGAGTGTAAACCACGGTAGGAGGTTAATAGCACAATGCAGCACCACAGGACATAGCCACAAGTGCTGTACCTTGTTCAAACTGGAAGCTGACTTCACAGCAGAAGACTACTACTTAAATCTAGTTCTTCCTACTGCTTTCAACTTAAGCACATCTATCATCATAGAAGAACCAAATGATGTTCTGTAATCACAAATACTACTACTACAACTAAAAATAATAATAGCAAGTTTTAAATTTAATCCAAATGCCTTAAACTAGCTATAAAGTCTTGGAAACCAATCCAACTTGCTATTAAGTTTTCCTTCCATCATCTAAAATACCAATCTGCCTTCCCTTGGGGATAGTTGAAGGCCTTTAAACTATTAGTAGTCATATTTCAAGGGGTGAAACTGAAACTCTAAACTTCTCTCCCTTACTGCCAAAATTGTCTACCATTGTTATTTTAGCAAAGGAATGAAGTAGTCTCTCTTTGGAAGCATCACATGTGCTAAAAACCTATACAAATACTATAGCAGCAGAGATACCTAAGCAGGATGTCTCAATGACTCACCTGAAAAAGGCTCACCAGATTTGCAGCCAAACTGGAGCTCACAATTCAGGTTGTTATTTCCTACTATTATTGTGGAAAATCATAAAGTTGCTTGCAAAGAAAACCAAAATGGACTGTGAAAAGAGGATATGCCAATGTAATGAATAGTAAGCCTTTCACTTACCACGCTGCTCAGAAGTCCTTTAGTAACACTAAAGGAGTGTCACTAACTGAAAAGATGCGCAAGGTATTGCCTAGTACCAATTTATGAAAAAACAGTCAGAACAGGTGTCTTCCCCACTCTTCTCTGTCAAGCAAATACTTTTGTGGGAAGTCTAAAGAACTGGGAGACAGGATCTTACATTGATGCCAGGGTACCTTAGAAGTTGCAACAGAAAATACCTATTCATAAAAGCATATCATTTCACCAGTGCTGAAAGTTTTAGTATTTGCCAATATTTCAAGATTCCTGCCAATGTCAGGGTAATAATTATGTAGATCCATCTCATCTAAAAGATCAGCTTAAGTTTTATCAAATGAAACTTCAGCTGTTGTTTCTTTCTGCTAAGAAATACCACCTTGCCTTATGGGACACCTATCATTGCTTAACTTTTCCTCCAAAATTCTCCTTCATTAGTTTTAAGATTTATCTTTCTCTGTTCCTTAGAAATAATTCGTCCCTCTTTCACAGGCCTGTACAGAACAAGCTGCAGTACTGTGTTTTACCACAAACAACCTGCTGGCCAACTACTACAGGATAACACATTCCTCAAAATTCATTAAGATCTTCACTGTCTAATGTCTAGTTAATCTGGGCAACAATTATGTTCTTCCACTGGTCCAGACCATTCCAACCTCTGTTAGCTCAGAGGTTGAGGTGACCTTTCTTACTCCAAAGCAGATAACTTTCAATTCCCCAATCCTGTCTCCTTGTGTCCAGCACATAACTCTCCTCATTTACTTCATGATAAACCATGATGTACTAACAGAACAACAGGTGAATCCTGTTACTTAAAAATTACTTAAATTACTTAAATTTATGCCTTATGCCAGAGCATAAGGGCAGAATGGTCCCTGCATGAGTATTATAAAGTTAACACAGGCAAAAGGAGTCTCCTGTAATGCCATAGGTTATCAGAAAATTGAATTGTCATGAGATCAGATCAGCACTATGGTATTCATAGAAAGAATGTATACTGAAAATAAGTTCTAGGCAGGAACATCACCTGGCCTGTATTTTATGAGATTTTTTTTTTTAAAACTTTACTTTAGTCATAAGCTTGCTCTTCTCTGATTAAAAGACATCTAGAAAAAAAACGTGCATGAGATAAAAACTACATCAGCAGTGACACTTGCTTAAAGCATACTGTTGCAGCTCTAAGAAGATGAGGCATTAGGGCAGAATTAGAGAACTGAACTTATCCAAAGTGATCATATGGTATGTGAATTCCTTGATTTTAGGTTACTGAGTAAGCATTTGTGGGAAGACAATGGGAAGGTGAAGTCCTGAAAACCTGACTATGCCTGCAGATGGAAAAATCTGAGACAGTCTGTCAAGTGCATTAATTAACAAATACCCCAAAATAAGCACACACGATTTAATTTAGGAAGACATGTGAGCATGTTATTGAGGTCAACAGACTTTTAGGGCTTGAAAACATACCAAGTTAATTGAACAACAGGAAGCTATTAGCACATTAGAATGTGCTATTCCTTTTTTGCCATGTACTGTAACTGCATCAATTACCTCAGAATATGTTTAATCAAGTGCAATTAAGCACCATATCATTTTAATGTTATTACAAGAAATTCAATAAATATTTAAAGAGAAATTTAAAAATGCTTTGCTGAATCCTTAAAATCCATTTAAGCATCTGAAATAAGAGGCCAAGGGAAAACAAAATCTAAGTTTTCCTTGTTTTGTTCCAGTAAGGTATCAAGGATTTAAACTTCAGACAAGTCACTCTTGTCAACTTAAGAAATGGAATAAGAACATATGTATTAAGAGACTGGCTGAGAAAATTAAATCAGAAAAGGCAGTGTTTGGAAAAAAAGAAAAACAACAAAGTAACATTGTCATTAAAGAAAAGGAGACGAGGTGATATCAACTGACAAACTGACCAGCTGAAGAGAAATTGCCTGTGCAAGCAAAATGTATTAAGTATTAGATCAATGACATACTGATGAATGGAAGAGCAAGGAGAGAACTCACCAGCACTATAAACATATACCTGGTGTACAAGCAGTCTATTCATGAACTTCTA
This sequence comes from Antrostomus carolinensis, assembly GCF_000700745.2. Lineage (NCBI taxonomy): Eukaryota > Metazoa > Chordata > Aves > Caprimulgiformes > Caprimulgidae > Antrostomus > Antrostomus carolinensis. The sequence continues at coordinate 28,601 of NW_010335633.1, forward strand.
GCATGGACTGCAGTACAAGCAAAGCTCAAGCAAGAAACCTGTTACTACATTTAATTTGTTGAGGCAATGCTAGTCTACCATTACACAAGTGTAAAACGTACTGTGTGTCATCCCCCGTCTATCAATACAAGACAGTGAACTTTTTGTTCTTTTAAAACAGAGAAAGAACACAAGTTTGCACAGAAACATTCAGGAACAGGGGATTATTTTTTTTTTTTTGCTAGCACGAGAAGAGAAGAGAAGCGAAGAGAAGAGATGAGATTCTGGAATTACAAAACGGATGTCAACTATTACCTTTTTGTTAGTATAAGAACCAGTTTCATGGAGAATGGCGACTCTAAATGGGGGCCACCAAGTGTGGAATTCTTTTACCCACTGATGCATCACAGTAGCTGGACAAACAATCACTGTTGGACCCAATCCCTGATACCTAAAAGAAAGTATTCAAGGAAAAAAAACTAGTGTGAAATAAATACTCTATATTAAGTGGCTCATTAAAATATACACATATTAAAATGACACACTTTATAGTTCAAATGCAATATGAGAGCTATGGAAATTAATTGGCACTTTTTTTTTTTTTCTACAAGTCTGTTGTTTTAAAGGAAGATGAAAGGGCTACTGCTATAAGAACCTATCCACTGAACAGTTAATGGATGCATCTATCAAGATAAACACAGAAATAGAACAGTTCCAAACAATAAGGCATAAGGGAACTTCCTCCTATGGTAATACAAATCAGGTTTGGGTAAATGCTGTTATAAGAGAAAAGAAATCATTAACAAACAACTATTTTATTACTTCTATTAAAAAGAATGCATAGCTAGAGCCTCACAAATGGACTTACACACAGGTGTTCTGCTTCATGTTGGTAATATACTGTACTATTATCACCATAATTTACAGATAAGACAAGGGCTCAAAAGCAACAGAATGTATCAACCATGGAAGCTGAGGTCTCATCTGGGCTTAAATTGTCTCAAGTTTTTTATTCATAATCACATCATTGTTTCTGAGAATTAGTGAGGATGTTTGAAACAAAGTCTTTCTGTATATTAAGTTCAGAGCTACTCTTAAGGTTAAGAAGAAGAAATCTGTCACACAACAGCCAAACAAGAAATATTACCATCACAAACAAATACCAACAATCATATAGGAAATACACTAAGTAGTGGCTACTAGTAGTTATTTTTCAAATATATTTGCATTTTAAGAAATAGAAGAAAATGACTTTGTAAACAAAGGCAATAGCTACAGTTATGACACACTGATTGTGTCTGGCCGACCAGGTACTATTCAAATGGTAATAAATAAACAATTCAAAAGATCACAGTATACATTCGAGATCCCATGCACACAGCAATAAAGATTTCCCAGACACCAGCAATACTCTGCTTTTTAAAAAAAAACCCAACCTGTTAATGCCTTTAGAAGCTGCTGACTATGAAATAATATTCTTTATTTAAAGCTTATACATATGCAGAATAACAACCTGGATGCTGCTTATCTCTTTCGTTATGAACAAATATTATATAACAACCTTACATAGTTGAATTTAAAATCTCCCAGCAATCCAAGTGGAATTTTAAAGTTGGAAATGCAAAAACCAGCTTCAACTATGCTACAATCTAAATAACCACTCTTAAAGAAATCTACAGCAAAAAAGGCAACTGCTCTTAAGAATATCTCTAGGAAAAAAACCCAACTTTCCCAGAACCTATCAGTTCCTCACTCTTCATGGGTAGTAAGAAATTACCTCTGCTTATTCCCCTTGTCTGTATCAAACAAGCTCACATGCTGGGTTTAACCAGGTTTTTTGTTTTGTTTGTTTTTTTTTCCCCCCTCAGCTTACACAAAGAGCTCACACTTCCTTTGATCAATTTTCAGAAAATCCACTCCCCCTCCACTCAGTTGTGTGAAACCTCTTTTGTGTCTAGTCTGGCTCTAATCACTTTCTACTAGCCAACATTTTATTCTTCTCTTGAGAGCTTTTATTTATTTATAAAAAAGAGTCATCTAACTTCCACTCTGTGCTGTTTCACAAAACTAAACAAACCACGTGCTTCTGCTAGCTACGCTAAGGAGGCATCCTTCGTTCTTCTAATCACTGCAACAGATTTGCTCTGCTACCCATCCAATTTATATTAGTTTTTCTTGAACAAAGATGACACTAACAACATTCCAAACCAAAGTCTTACCGGTGTCTTGTACCACGATACTAATACAGCCCTGTTCCTACTCCAAATATATCGTCATGATGTATTCTGTCCCTTTTTCACAGTTGCACTGTAGTAATAGCTTATGGTCAATATAATATATGATCAATACACCCAAATATCTTTCTTCTTCTGTTGCTTCTGGTTTATAAAACCCATATTCACAGTAAGTATTCTTTATAAGGTCTTATTTAATTGGATGTGATTAGAATTGCAAGTAAGATCTATTCCTGCAACTTACTAACAAGAAGAGGAAGCTGTAGTCTTCCTATGTTTATAATCTTTAAGTACTCAAAAAATTATCAGAGGAAAACATGTTGCATTATAACCAACTCTATTGCCAAGCACTGGCAAATCATGCCTTTAAAATGAAACTGAAATGACAACTAAATAATAGTGAAAATAAAAGAACAGGGCATCAAGAGCAATACAAGTTTTCTGGGGCAATGGATTTTTATTTATATAAGCACCACGGAAATTAATCTCTTTGCCACTCAGAGTAGAGCCTTAATGTTTAACGTGTATGATTATATCTCAGTATCTTGAAGAGCACAGATGAGTAAATACTCGGTGTATAAACTTTATGACAGAGTTTCTCATCTGATCTCTGAAATAAATGAAGCAAAGTCTGTAATGAAAGGTAACATCTTTGTTAAACAAAATAATGTACTTGTAAAGAGGCAAACTTGTGGATCCCTAAGACCTTCATCAGGTTTCAAAAACAGATTTCAGTCTAGATACAGACTAGAGCTGGGTTACCTGAAGTTTGCTGCTGCTTTGTTTTTTTCTTGCGAAGGGACCACTGGTCTGAAAGCTGTTACTTTTCCAACTATCCCAGCTTGTCTAACAAAAGACCTTTCCCCTCGCTCTGTAAATCTTCCTTCCCTTATATCCTTACACCATCATAGATGCAACACTTCTACTGATACCTCACATGACATTTGGCTTTCCCCAGCTGTATAACTCGGTAACTGTTAAGTGAGACAATACTGGATTTTTGTAATAGTTATACTCCATGTAACAAGTAGTTCCTTACTTCAGCTAGTCTTCAGACTCCTTCAAGATCAGAAAGACATTAAAATCAGAAGCAGTTTACAAAAGGAAATGTCTACTCACCTTATTTTAAAGAATGCTTTTGCAGAAAATTTCACTGATAGAAAAGAAAGCTGAATATTTTGAATATCAACAAAAGTGACCCTATTGCCTTAATACTCAAGTGCCTCCAAATACAACAATCTTTGCAATTCTGCACAGGCATGACAGCATTATCTCCATTTTACAGAAGGCCAGCTGAGGCTGGGAAAGCCCACAGTGCCAGATTCATACAGTAGTACGCTAGCTCCATCTACACATCAAGGTAATGAGATACGAGCTAGGCTGGAAGACATTTAAATATGCTGACAACACAACTATATCCACTCTTAATACCTGCTTACTGACCAGAAAGTCTTCTGCCAGACTGACCAGAAAGTCTTCTGCTTACTAGACTACATGGCTTTCAGATAGAAGCTAGCTAGCTGGCGTTGCTGCCTTGTGAGTTCAGAGAGCAGATGGGGAAAATGCTTGACTATGTAAAGATCAAGTTGTTTAGACCCTCTGCCTTACAGCACACAAGCAAAAGCAGAGCAAGTTTCACCAAAAAATTAAACCTCATTTCCTCCCATGGAATTACTATAATTACAGACTTAATGACATGCACCAACCAAAAAATGAAACTGAACACATTATCTCACATGCAGAATGAACACCACAACTTAGGTGTGCAATTATATTTTGGCCTTTTCAAAGTTTTATTGTAGCTTCACTGCAGTATTTTAGGTCTTAAAAGCTGTAACCGTGTAACAATGTCAAGAGATGTTCCTGAAGAATTTCCATCAACTCAGTGATCCTCCAACTGGGGCAGGGAATATACCCTACACAAAATAATCCGTACAGTAGCATCCTTAAACCAGGTAGTCATATCAAAGTAAATCAACTGCCCTGAGAGATGAAGGACAGAGTTTTTTTATATAAAGGCTACAGTAAAAAGCAACTGGAAAAGAGACATAGTATTTTCTCTTTAAAGCATCATCATACAATTCATGTACATGCTGAACATAATTTAATATGCCTCTATATAAAGTTAATTATTTTTCTTTAGTATAATACTATGATATTTGCTTAATTGCATATAGTAATTTACATCAGGTAAACAGGCCAACAGAACTAGAAAACTCAAGTATTATTCATGCATGTATCTGTAAATCAAAGGACACCAACAAGTATCTTTTCCGGCAATTTCACCAATTAAGAAGAATTTTAAATCATTGTTCAGTAATAAGAAAAGCAAAAAAGATCTTGTAAGAAAGGCCAGTCATTCTAACATAGTTTTGAAAAGCAATCGCAACAACAACAAAAAATAACAGATGGAAATTCCTCCGTATAGTTACTGGTTTTACTATTACTACTATTTTTTTGGCATGGATAATTCCCTGCCAATCAGAAACTCTAACTTTCACTGCAAATCAGCTTGCTACTTCCTGTAAAGCATTTACCTGGTGGTTTGCCAGAACAAATATTTTAATGTAAAATTTAATAAATGGAACTAAAGGTATTACATCTAATTTAAAATTCCATATTGTGTAAACTATTGATATTAATGTAATTGAGTTTGTAAACAATCCATTTGTGGAAGCTAACCTTAGACACTGTATTGACCCAAAATATCTAGTGTGGCTCATCTGCAAAATGAAGCATCAATGCCTGGAATTCATTAAAAGTGTTACATGTTTAATTTTTCCTGCCCTACAGCTCCATTGTCTCGTAAAATTTTTCCTTTGATGTCCCCTACTAAAAGAATTAAAGGAATATTGTAATTGAAATGTCATTAATAATTCACAGGGCCCTCCTCCACCAGCAATACATCTGATGAAATATTAATTGAGCTCCACAGACTGACAGTCTGCAGAGAAGCACTTGCCTGTAATTTGAGCCACGAGTCCTGATCTTGCTGTAGCTCAGACCTGCCAAGAAGGCAATTATCTGGATGGTCTTGCCCAATCCCATCTCATCTCCCAGAATTCCTCCTGCCTGCTGGCAGTGCAATTCCCAGAGCCACCTAACACCTGTCTGCTGGTACCTAAAACAAGGAAAAAGAAGATGGCAAATGTTTGATAATACAGATCATAACAGAAAGTACTCATGAATTAATCATTTGGCAAGGTTCTAACGATAGTTACAGTAACATGCTGGATGTGTGTTTTACATGAGTGCTGTATTTACTAGGTCATACATTTTTGATGCACTCAGACATTACATGTGACTTTCATTCTTTATGCAACACAAACATTTCTAATTAAACTGATAGTCATGGTAATTGGAGAGTATTTTATTTCATGTATATTTTAAGTGTTAAAAGGAACTTGGAAAGCTACTCTAACAAAACATTATCTTTTCAGAAAAGATGACATGTAAGGGTTTAGTAAATTATATTATTTGGAACATATACCTTGAACTGAAGGACAAGCTTGACTTGTAAGGGATACAGACTTTTTACAGACTGTGAAAACTGATCACGTCTGCCAAAACATGTTTTTTTCTTACATAAATTCATTTAATAACATTTAGTCTCTTTCAATGAAGAAAAAAAGCCAACAAGGCAAAATGTTTTGGAAGGCAAAACAATAGAACCTATTCCAGTGAATGGGATGCAGTAGACCATTATTATGTGAGAGCATCAAGGCAGTTTCTACAACCAGCCATTCACTAGAAATTGTATAAGCTACAATGTAATATACATTCCAATGAAAAGAAGTAGACTAGAAAGCAAGATTTACAATGGCAAGCCAAAACTGACGAGTGGTGTCCCTCAAGGGTCGGTAT
>NW_010335634.1:0-2190 GCF_000700745.2 Antrostomus carolinensis
CGCTGTGCCGGACCTTGTTCCTCCTCCTCTGCCCGCAGGTCTCGGTCATTAACACCGTGGACACCTCTCACGAGGACATGATCGTAAGTGTGCGGGGCTGTCGCGTCCAACAGAACCGCGCTCGGCTGCTCTAGCCGCTTCTAACGGAGCTTCTCACGAGGGCTGATAAATGTGCTGCAGAAACCAGCACGAAACCCCGCACACGGGATGCGCGATGGAGGATGCTGTCCCGAATCCCGATAGTGCTGTGTGATACTGTGCAGGCAGGGAAGCGTAGCTACCGGGGGAAAGGGAAATGGTATAAAGCTCTAATTTTCGTGCTTGTTTCTGTGAAACACTATGTGTGCCTGTACTAAATGGTACAGAGCTTCTGCAGGCGAAACGGATTTTCCTTTACATGGATGTTTCCAGGAGCAGAACGTGTAAGTCCAGGTAGGAGGAGACACTTCAAAGTAACTTGTAGAAGCTAGAAGCCCAGTTAGATAATGGAGTTTCAAACATAAATAAGAGGTGTCAGTATTCTTACACCCACTTTACATATTAATAAACAAAAATACATAACTAGTCAAGGCTTTACAGTCAGCAGCCCCGATTTCCTGTCCACGCAGGAAAATGCTGTGCATTGCCACTCTGAATTCCCAGATTACTTCTGCCTGATGTTTGTATAGTTAGTGAAAACAGGAAATAGATTACTTCTGTGGCTTGTCTAGATTGTTTAAAACCCTCCTTTTTACCCTGTCCTGCTGGGACTCGGTCATCTGTTCACAGTTCTCACAGCTACTTTTAAACTGTAACAAAGATTTGCTAACAAAGCGGGACTGTCTGACAGCCGCGTTTCCATCGCCTTGCAGCACGACGCCCAGATGGATTACTATGGCACTCGGTTAGCGACCTGTTCTTCGGACAGATCCGTCAAAATCTTTGATGTTCGGAACGGAGGGCAAATTCTCATTGCAGACCTGAGAGGGTAAAGTGTCGTAAATTTAAGACTTTAATCTGTGGAAATCTTTAATGTTTTGTCATTTTGCTCTTTGGTAACATTGGTAACACGGTAACTTCCTCCAAGGTGATAATTACTCTGGCTGGTTCTTGCTAAACAACTCCTGGGAGCTGTAAGGGGGTCACAGAGCCAGTCAGAAATAACACTGGGGCTTTTTCCTTCATTAAATACTTGACACCTGTCATTTTCAAGAAGTAAACTCACATCTTAATTGCTAATATAAGGATAAATGTTTGGAATTGTTTTTGATGGCAATGGCTTTGTCTGACAGTCCCGCGTGCTGTTTTTCATCCCGGCATTACTGGTATTCTTTATCACGCTTGCAGAGCGCCGATCTGCAGTAACGATGGCTGTGAAACAGCCGCAGCGGGAAGGGGGTTCTCTCAGCTTTTCCAAAGAGCGTTGTTTCTTGCAGGCATGAAGGTCCCGTGTGGCAGGTTGCCTGGGCTCATCCTATGTATGGAAATATCTTGGCTTCCTGTTCCTATGACAGGAAGGTTATTGTCTGGAAGGAAGAAAATGGCACTTGGGAAAAGACATATGAGTACACAGGGCATGATTCCTCAGGTACGTGGGCTCTGGAGCTGGGAAGGGAGCTTGGGGGTGTGAGAGGATTCAGAGTGGTTGGAGTAAATCTGTTGGCGTTAAGGAAGAAAGCCTCTAGCAAACAGACAGGGATAAATTAATGGAGAGACAGTAGGTCTCTTCAGCATAAACAGAACATTTACGGAATGTCATGTTGCTGGATAACCTCCTATCCTGATTCAGATCATGTTTCCCTAGGAGCTGTTTTACAAGTAAATTAGCTTTCAAGCAAACAAGATGGTAGGGTACTGAATTCCTGAGGAAAATATTGTGTGTATCGACTACAGGAAGAAAGGAAAAAGGTGGATTTTAGCATGCTGCATTTTGTTTTACAATGGAAACTGTTTTGTTCAGATGATTGTTCCTCCTACGTGCAGATCTGAGAAGTCTCCAGCGTTGTTTTGATACGAATCTGGACTTTAAATACTGTGCCTGTTACTCAGCTTTTGTTCTAGAGTCAGCAATACTCTTCGCTGTTGCAGGGTATAGAGTTTTTAATCTCATGTTAGGAGTGCTCTTTGGTGTTCTCATTCTAGAAGGTTGCCAAAAATAAAGGCAGTTTTCTGTCATTCAGAACTGTGAATTGACTGGCTCTGCTGAAATTC
>NW_010335634.1:2215-14022 GCF_000700745.2 Antrostomus carolinensis
CGCTTTTAGTGACTGTTCCACTGATAGCCAGCGCATTGATTAGTCGCTGTGTTGTCATCCAGTCTGTCTCTCCTTTCGCAGTGAATTCTGTCTGCTGGGCTCCACACGACTATGGATTGATCCTGGCCTGCGGGAGCTCTGATGGGGCCATTTCGTTACTGAGCTACACGGGTGACGGGCAGTGGGAAGTCAAAAAGATCAGCAATGCACATACGGTACGTCTGCTCCTTTGGAGCAGCACAGAGTTCTTGGAGATACAGATACGTACTGAGCTGATGCCTCAGAGAACTTGTAGACTAGATAAATACTGAAATACACTGAAATGTGTGAAACACTTTCCAGAATCAAGATTAACTTATTTTAAATTAATCCAGAGCGGGGAGGTATAGTTTGTAGTCACTAAAGTGCAGTAGAAAACAAGACATGTGGAAGTTATTAAACAGCACTGGTAATACTTGTTTATTAAACATTTTTGTTAAACACAGTGCTGGAAGTTACCTGGTAGGAAATGGCTTTAGTACTAGGAACACCTGTACAAACTGACTGTGAATAAACTGAAGCTGGAAAAACCACAGGACTCACTTTTTTTCCAAAATAGTGGGGATTTTTGCTGAAGCAGAGCTTGATAAGTTAATGGCAGTGGCTCTCAATAAAAGGAAACTGGGCTCTGAATGCACAGGTTCCTTCTGCTCCTGCATTCCAAAATCTTAGCAACTGCATATGTCTTGTGTCTTTTCAGTTTATACCTCCGTCTCCACTGTTTACATATCCAAGATGATATTTGCACATAAAACAGTTACTTGGCTACCTAAGGCTTTCTAGTAAGCGCCCTATTGAGACTAGCCTGTGTCTGGAGTTCTTACTCATCCAGTATCCATCCAGCGTTGTGCAAGACTCCTGGTTTTCTAAGATGCTCTTATCCTCCCCACAATGGAGAGGATGCTAGGTGTCCTTTGCCCCCTCAGCAGCTTTTGTTTATTTATTTAAAGTAAGCAACTTTTAATAATGGTGTATTTTAATTAAATAGATTGGATGTAATGCGGTTAGCTGGGCTCCTGCTGTTGTACCAGGAAGCCTTATAGAACAGCCATCTGGTCAGAAACCAAACTACATCAAAAGGTTTGCATCTGGTGGCTGTGACAACCTTGTCAAGATCTGGAAGTAAGTGCTCTATTATTAATATAACTTAAGAACTTATAAAACCTGATACCCTTCGTAGCCTTTGAATGTCCCTCTGAGTATCTCGGGTAATATTTTTGGCATCTCTGTGCTTTCATCTTTGAATTACCATTCTAGAGAAGTGCTTTAAAAATGGAAGTAACTTAGTGGTGTGCAATCTCCCATGTGGTTATAGCAACTTGCGTCAGCCCTGCTTCGTCTTATCTTGGAAAGTGGCTTTCTTAATTGTTTTTGATTACTGCTGTCACTTGGACAACAGCAGATTCCTGTACAGGAACTTAAGATCAACTGCTCTTTTTCCTTTGCTGTTTTCTGTCCCCTGGAAGGGATTTTGTCAGTTTAAGCCATAGAGCCTTTTTGAAGAAGAGTGGGGAACACTTGTGCTCTGTAATATCTGGATAAACCAGGAGTCTGAAAGCTACAAAAACAAAGCCTCCAGAACACGAGATAAGAAATACGACTGACTGCTGCTGCTCCTACCTGTCTGACTGTATACATGTGTTTTCAGGGAAGAAGATGGTCAGTGGAAAGAAGAGCAGAAGCTGGAGGCTCACAGTGACTGGGTTCGAGATGTCGCCTGGGCCCCATCCATAGGTTTGCCAACAAGCACCATTGCTAGCTGCTCGCAGGTGAGCCGCTGTTGGTGTGACAGAGGCAGGTGCTCAGTGCCCTTGCTTCCATTTACTAGAGAAAAGGGGAAGGAAGTGAAGGAGTGGTAGGGATAGGACTGCTGTAACAGGTCCTTCTGGCAATCCTTTGCTATATCAGGCTCTGTGCGTAAGAGCCTTCGATTCCTGTTCCTCCCAAACTCAGAAACCCAGCGGAAGCATTTCTGGACAGAGGCTCCATGTGTGGCTCTGTACCAGACACTTTTATTTTGAAAATCATGAGTAGGGTGGCCTCACTATGAGGAAGACCTTCAAACTTACGTTGTATTTTAATGTCTCCAGAAAACAGCTAAAAATACTGTTTTCTAATAACTGTTGTTCTTAATCAGCTCTGATGTCCTCAACCTTCATACTGACTGTAGCGTTCTTGCTCCTAATAATTCTGTAAATGCTTTTTTGTTTTGGTTTGGTTTTTTTAAATCAAGAAGACTACTCACTAAGCTGCTAAATTGCTGTCATGTGACTGGAAAGCAAAATCTCATTCTGGAAAAAAATTTCATCTGATACATACCTATTCTGGTATTTGCACGTGTGGTGGTTTCACCTCTGGGGTTCAGATCAGAGCTGTGATTTGTCGGGGTAGCTCCCACGTGTGGTCAAGGTTGTTTTTTCTGTGTTGTAAGCAGCGGTCCAACCACCTCGCTCTGCTTGCTTCTCTAGGATGGCAGAGTGTTTATCTGGACATGTGACGATGCCTCTGGAAATTCCTGGTCACCAAAGTTGCTGCACAAGTTCAATGATGTTGTCTGGCATGTGAGCTGGTCCATTACTGCAAATATTCTTGCGGTGTCTGGAGGAGACAATAAAGTGAGTACTGCTGCCTCGGCTCTTACTCCTGCATGCCCTGTTTTCAGAAGAGCTGAGCTGAGACAGGCTATGGTGACTTTTTAGTTAAGATTGTTGTAGATTCTCCTTTGCTGCAATGGTGAATTTTTTTCTTTTTATTTATCAAAAAGGTAGGAAGACTCTAACCTTTGGCAGACTACTTGCATTGCATTCTTAGTCCTTACTGGAGAGAAGGAAAGGCAGGCTTAACTTCATTTTGGGGGTACTAAGCAGAATTCACATCCTCTCCCTTTACCACTGGATAATTATTCACTATACAGCAACAAATAACTTGATATTAAACCAGTGCTGCGACACTTGACTGCTGTAGCTGTAGGCTGTCACCAAACTAGAGATGTGATGGCTGCAAGGAAATGGGACACTGAGCATGTACTGAGGCTGAAACATCTTCCTGATCTGTTTTTGAGGTGACGCTGTGGAAGGAATCAGTGGATGGACTGTGGGCGTGTATCAGCGACGTCAACAAGGGCCAAGGAGGGGTGTCTGCCGCTACGGAGGGGCAGCAGAACGAGCAGTGATGCAGGAGTGAGCGTTCCAGCTGCAACAAGCGGTCGCGCTACCTGATGCGCAGTGTTTCTTGAACCGACAAGAACTGATTTTATCTAAACTGGACACAAACGTGGGAAACAATTATCCAATTTTATGAGCACTCTGTAACTGTTGTTGGGAGGCTACAATATGTTGATAATCAACCTTAATTGACATTCCCTTAAATTTAAGGTAAAGAGCATAGCAAAGTACTGTGCCTTATACTACTCCTTGATGCTGCAGAAATTGTACCCTGCTTCTCTGGTTTGGGGATCATATTTAATTGGATGTACTGTGGTCAGACTCCAAGCACTTGAGTAGGAACAGGAGGAGGCTGTCAGGGGGGTCAGGTGTGAACTCCTTTGTGCAAGGGGACAAACACTCGGTCCCTTCAAAGGCCAGAACTTTGTTTCAGGTGGGGGGAAGGGCTGGTGAGTTTTCAGCATTAGATGACAGCATGCTTGCGAGCCCTTTGGTAATAGTGAAGTGGTGCTTAGATATTCCTGAAAATAATGTGCTTGGATATGTGAAAGTCTCTGTGCTTTCCTGAACCTGAAAAGGAGTAGTGGAATGCATATGTCTCTTGCTTTACAATGATCTCAAACTTGGTTATTTAGCCAACATCAGTAAATCAAACCATAATTTGAAGATAATTTTTTTTAGCCACACTTCTGTACTGTACCTCAGGTTTTTTTTTGTTGAGATACCAAGAGAATAAAGTCCTATTGGTTAAAGCCTAGTGTGCTGTGTTAATAGTCTTTTCACAGGGGCCTTGTCAAGGCTCTCTGCAGTCAACCCACAGTCATGTTGTCCTCTCATCCACGGTATTGGCTTTGTAATAACTGGGAAGGTGTTAGTGCACTAGTGACCAATAGTTATAGTATAAGAAAGAACAGAGTTTTGCCTTCAGTTAAATTTAAGTGCCGTTGCATTTCAGGCAAGTAGATTAGACTTGAACAAACCGCCTTTCAGCTAAAAGCTGAAGCACTCTCCCCCTCCGACAAGAGGGAAAGTACTTAAATAAAAGGTCACATTTTCCCTTTACTCTTCAGGTGCACTGAAGCAACACAAGTGAACACTTCACAGCCTTCCTCCTTCTCCAGGGTGCTGGTTCCTAGGCACACTCTGCTTTGCCATAGTCAAGGTAATACACCTGCTTTTTTAGAAAAACAAACCTCATTTGATGGTGGTTATCTATACCAGCCAAATACTATCCTAGTTGCTCTCAGAAACACAGACATGAATTACCTCTCTCTATACCAACAGGAATATGCAACATTCCAGCTCTTGTTTAAGTGCACAGGCCTTAATAAAGCAGAAGATGCTGATCCAAAGGCCAAGCTCCTGGAAGCCACAGGGGACACATCCAGGAAGAGCTTGATTCCGGGGCCAGCCCAGAACAAAGCACGGTGTGCTATGAAAATGCAAGGGGCTTCTGCTTCCTTACTGTTTCGGGTAGGATCCAGAAGCTTTGCCTGCTTTGTGCTATTGAATGTTTTTGTTAACAAGCCCTCAGATAAAAGCCAAGATAAAGATTAACTCTCTCAGATTTTCTTAACCCAGCTTTGCTGCTAGAGGGGTTTTTGACCCATCACCTCCATTTGTTTTCAGTCCCTCATCATATTTACCAACTTCCTCAGCTTTACCAATTCAGCTGATACTGGACACATTTCAGAAGTTATTTAGTTTTAATATTGGGATCATTTCCCAAATCTGATTTACAGCCTAACTGCACAGTATCTGAAATAATCAACCAGAAAGCCGCAACATGAGACCCAGAAAGAAGAAAGTTATTCCCTAGACAATTTCATTATACACAAAAATAAGCACAGCACCAGATCTATGCACTGTTCTCGCTTTTTTGTTGATTTTGTTATCTTAGGAGCAGGCCAGGTTCCCAAGGAATTTAGATACATATCAGATTGCATTTACAGGAACATCACTGCACAAAACAAACATTCCACTTGGTATATAAAGCGCTTCAGAAAGCGGCTGTTTGGTGAAGCCACAGAACTAACCAGGTAAAGTTTCACATCATTTTCAGCTTTTGCCAGTTTTCCTGTGTAATTTTTCTCCACTAACCTGTCTGTTCCAGCTACTCTATCCTAGAAGAAAACACAGTAAGAAAGAGACTCTTTGGGACAAGACATTTTTACCTTTACCATATAAAATTACATTTGCTTTATACATCCATCTTAGAAATAATTTCAGGTCATCCAAGTCAGGAGAAATATTTTCACTGGATCTGCATTCAATTAAATGCAGAGGTTGTAAAATAAATTTAATTTTTCAACTTATGTTTCCAGGTTTGCACCCTGCCTCAGGAAGATGATCATGTTTCTCAGGAGCACTCTGCTGGGAATTATTCTTTTCAGCATTCTCTGGACAGAAACTACTCTGGCTGGCTCTAGTTTTTTAAGCCCTGAATATAAAAAAATACAGGTAAAAAAATACAGAAAAATACTTTCTCAGGTGTATCCTCCCTATAGGTCCTTAAAACCAATATTATTTACAGCATTCAGAGAGGCTTTTACAAGATATAGTTTCTGGAAGAGGAAGGAGTTATTCCAGAGAACTTCTGTAACAAATCATTAGCATTGTATTCATGCCATGAGAATACGTATCTAATCTCATTCACTAAGAAACAGTAATCTGGGAAAAAAAAAACAAAAACAAAAAAACCCAAAACAATTATAGAGAAAGCATTTGTTTCAATAATTTGTTGACCTCTTCTTTGGAAATTAACTGCAAGGTGCTTGTTCTTTAATGAACTCTCAAACCAAACACCTATTTAAAGGGAATGCAGCAATAGTAGTACAATTATTATAGACCTACATATCATACATACATAAGTGTATGATTCCTTCAGTTAATTTGCTGCATCTGTGTTAATTATAGCTTCTAATTTCCCCACTACAGACTAGTTTGATTATTGAAAGAATATATAGATATTATTTTGCTTCCTTTCTAGCAACAAACAGATTCAAAAAACCCCCCAGCACAATTACACCGTCGAGGCACAGAAGGCTTTTGGGACACCGATGAACCACGGGCAGAAGACGAGAGAAACAGCATTGACATGAAGGTTTGTGTTTAGTCGTCTTGCTCACGTACAAGTTTTAGGGGTGGGGTTGGGTCACACCATTTCTGTCACAGTACAAATTAAAACTACAGTCACTTTTAACTTGAAATGCAAACAGGAAAGGGCACATGTAAACTGCCAGCATGTGGTATGAAAGGATTTTAAATTAGCTGCAGTAATTCAGATCACAATCTCCTCTTTAGGATTCACTTACATTTCAGAACTAACATATAATAATGCAAGTTTCTTGTAAAGTTTTCTTTCCTCCAGTTTATTGTGCAGTTTGGTCTGCAGTAACTGCACACCCCGTTTCTGAGATTTTGATCACGTCTGAGCACTAATAAGCAAATAGATGGAATAACTTTTTATACCTCTTGCTTATCATCATTTCTATGAATAAAATGAACTTGCAGTGTCCTTGTCCAGAACTTGTCTGTTCAACTCTTGTCTTTTAATGTTTTTATAGTTTAATATTCCCTTTGAAATTGGTGTCAAGGTAACTGAAGAAGAGTATCAAGAATATGGACAAGCACTGGAGAAAATGCTAGGAGACATGCTTGAGGAGAATGCTAAAGGTACTGCCAGCCCAGTTCTAAAAGCAGAGCTGTAAAACAAACAAACAAACAAACAAACAAAAAGCTACCAAACAAAAACACCCACACCACAAAACAGCCAACTTTTGTCATGTGAAACATTCAGAGCAGACTGGGAGTAAGTTACCACTAAGAGAAACACCAAAGTATCTGATGTTCAGAAACTGCTAGTTGAACTTTGAAGAATCACATTTAAGTATGTCAGGCCAAAGAAGAAGGCTTCCTTTCCTTACACTAGCAATTTTTTCTTAACCTTTTTCCCCAAATCCCAGGATTTCCTTGTTTTCTCAGCTAAAAGACCTTCACAATTTTCTCAGTGAAAAGTATTAAAACCATTACTGTAACTAAGATAATTCTAGCAGATTCACTGATAACTAAAGTTCTAACAACCAACTCCCACCACAAGCTGCCTGGTTTTTACTCTTACAGCCTCTCATATTTTATTTGCACTCACCCATGTTAAACTGATCTTTGTGAATCTTCTGGTTTAATGTTTATGACAGTCTTGATATCTGCGTTACACATCCCAGCTACAAATCACTTCATGCTTCTGCTTTCACCCTGCTTTCTGGCTCAAAGCTTCTCCATTTTCCTCTGAAGCGCTCCTTCTACGGCCATGACGCAAAGAAGAGTCTAGTGCTCACGTGCCCTTATAGAACATAACTCTGTGAGAGCCACCTTACCTCTGCCCTCGGCTGGGCGCTTGTGGAACTTTCAGACATATCATCAAAACAGGGTTTTCAGAAAAATATTAAGACTATCAAAATAATCTTTATCTTTTGCCTTTTTAGAGACTCGGATGAAAAACTGAGGCAAGGTGAAGGACGAAGACCGCGCTAGATGGCCTGATTTGTTTTAAATTTTACTTTAAAATGAAATTATTACTGACGTCACAACTCTAAAGAAGTATGTGAGCCTGAACAGTTTGCTCTGACAGCCTTTGGAATGGATTATCTTTTAAGGAGAATACAAGACCTAGAGCCAAAAATAATGAAGGGCGAGGTTAATCACAGGCTGACATGTAGGCTTATTTTCTTATTTTATCTCTTTTCCTTAGTAAATATAGTGATTATTGTAAATCACATGTTTGAAGGCTATATGAATCCTTTCTAAAACTGGTGGAAACCTCCTCACCCTTCTGTGCACATCTATAATAGTGAATAAAGCTTATGCTGAAACTGCAATTACTTGTGGCATTGTTTTTTGTTTGTTTAAGAGAAGCTCAAACTAGATAGTTCGTGTAATAAACTACACAAATTAGATGGACAAGGACTCAACTTCCAGTTGCCAAATTAGCGTAATTGCCAAGGGATTTGTTAACATGGATCTTATCAAGGAAGCCATCTAATATCTCTTCCAGTGAAGAGGAAAAGAGTTAACTAAAAAGTTAACTTGTGTGGATTCAGAACCCCATACCGGGGCAGATATCAGAGGTACAAGGTAATTTTTCATGCCTTCAGATGCATAAACCAGTGTGCTCCAATGCAGTACGTGTTACTTTCTGTACCTCAGCCCATATGGACATCTGAAAATCCATGAACTTCTTCTAGAATTTCCTCCTGAAGATATTCTACAAGGTACTCTAACAGGCTAATCTGATAAATGCAAACACAACTGCAATTGTTATTAGATATGTTCTCTTTTCCTATCACAGAATTAATCACCTAAATGAAGTGCTCCCTTTGATGATGCCACTAGCACTGTCTTGTGCTATCCTCCACCAGAAGGCAAATTAAAATTAGAAGTGAAGGGGGAAGTGGATTAAAAAGGAGTAAACAATTCTTAGAAGACTAGCTGAGGGTAAGGATGTGGACACCTGCTTTGAAACCTGCGGAAGTGTTACAGAGCCAGGAAGAGCACTGAAGTGGCATTTATTGTGCTGAACTCTGATCATCACTGCCACAACAGACCTACTGCTTCTGTTACTTTTATATTTAATGTTTTCCAAGCATATTCCATGGAAACAGTCAGCCAAGAAGCTGCCCAACCGTACAGGGAGAGAACTGTCAGCCAGAGATAATGCATAAATCCTTTCTTAAAATAAGAAGCATTGTTGTTACCTTTGCTGTTTTTAGAATTCTGGCAGAATGGTGCAGGACACAGTGTGCTCACTGAGAAGAAAAAATATGGCTAGGCTAGATCAAAAATTGAGGCACAGGCTATTATGCTGCATTACTTATCCAGCTCATTGAGCAGAACATTCGAAGGTTGTCTTTTAAAAAAAAAAAAAAAGCAACACAAAAAACCCCAACAATGATTCCTGTTGATCTAGAGAAAAACCTTCGGACCTATGAATGTGTGCAGTATTTTCTCCTTTACAAATATCAGCCTCAAGAGGGTAGTATAACCTCATAGTGCACAACCATGGCAAGGACAGAACAGGTCTCAGTGCTTTCTAACCCGCCTAGTAGCAACTGATGCTTATTTCTTTGTGGTTCGTTCTTACTAGTAATTTGAGATAATGTATGAAATATATATATATTTTTTAAATCACATTAGGAAAAGGCAAATGCAGCCACCACGTGACTCAGCTTCAGCTGTAATCAAGCTCCCTAAATTGAAGGGGATGCAGTATTACTTTTGTTTTCCCAAACCCTTAAGAAAAGTAAAAGCTGTCTTCTTCCACTAATTTGAGATGATTATTCAATTGTGAAAAAGAAATAAGGTAACTAATTAAGCAATAATCAACCCAGCTCCTATGCAAAAAGTAAAAAAAAAAAATCTAAACCAAACCCCATAGTAACATCACATCAAAGAAATAACAGTCAAGAGTCCCTCAAAATAAGCAGCTAGTGTTTTACAATTACTTTAAATGTTTAATTATTTCTAGATTAGGGAAGTGGAAAATATCCAGTCACTTCAATTTTAATAGTTCCCCAATCTAAAGAATGATCTAATGCTTTTCTTTTTCTTCTCTTCCTGTCATGGTGCGTCACTAGATTGGGCTTTGCAAAACCAAGAAACTCCTAAACTAAGAAACAGACTAAAACCATTTCATCCTCTTCATCTACATTTTTTCAAAAAGATTCTAATGATTAAGATCCCAAAAATATTTCAACACATCCATTGAACAAAGATGTACTCACCACCCCTTTGTTTGTTGTTGTAGTTCACCCACAAATGCAGACTTTGGAAGAGGCTTTGGTGAATCACAGGCTGTCCTCCAGAACCACTCAGAACACCGACTGGAGAGCTGCAGGTCCTTCACCCGCTTGTGTTTTCTGTCTCTCTGAACACGGACGCCACTGTTGGCCTTCAATTTTTGGAAAGAGACGGATGCTTCCTGACCATTTTTCCTCTGACTCCCCTAATGTGCTCAGGAGCGCCGTCAGGCACGTTACACTGGGTCACTGGTGCTTTCTTGTCTTCTTCCCAAGATCTCCGGTCTGTTGATCTCTCAAGTCACATTTATTTTCTGTTCTTTGCACGATATTTACCTCACCACATTCAGGTTTATTTTCAAGCTAGATAATAAATGAAAGAGTATATCTGTTAGTGACACGTTTAAGCAGTTTTGAACAACTAAACAGATAGTATGTGTGAGGGGAGAAGAACAACCTAAAGGGTGAGAACTTTCCCCCCCTCCCAAGAAAGAGGAAGGTGCTATAGATCTCTACATCCAGTCAGTACGATAACTGGAAACGGAGCAGTCTGATTCACACTTATGCTTACAATAACACACACCAGTGTTTGTCTGTCTGAATGGAAGTGTAAATGACCATCAGACATCATGGGATAGTAAATGAGGTTCAGACATCATTACTGAATTATACAGATAAAAAAGGGTAAATAGTTAGAGAGAATACAATGGGTTTTGGCCAACACAAAACACAGACTTGATGTTAGTTATGGCTTCATAGCCTCACTTATTAAGATAAAAATCTGCCTTTTAGAAAGTCTGAGAGTCTATAGGAAACAACCAACTACAGTAACAAAGAAAAAAACAAAAAAAAGTAGCTCTGCTGTAACAAAGGATTTTACATCAGCTTTATAATTAAAAGCTCAGCACTTTCTCAATCCATGATGTTCATTCTTGCAATTTGTTACAAGAACAGGAAGGCAAGATTTTAAAGACTTCCGCAAAGAAACATTGCTTCATAACTAAAAATAGGAGTGACAGGAGCAACACTAGAAGTCTTTAAAGTGAACAAATGATGTTAGATTTCCCTCCAAGAGTTATTAACTGGTGAAAAAGGAAATGACGACTGAAACCTGAAATCTTCATGTACACGTGCATCTACAGGCTTGTTCTCAACAACAGAACTCAAGACTACAAGATTCCGCTGACAGAAGTTCTGCGGGACTGACTGATGGCAAGCACTGAGGGTACATAATTATGTACATATATATGTTTAAAGACTATGACTAAATCTTTGTGCTTTTAGACACAAGTAACCATTGATAGGGTTTCGCCAAAACTTTAAGAAAAATTTAAAGCATTAGCACTGTTTGCTGGTGGCATGAGGATGTCAGGCAAAACAAAGGCTCTTCCTTTGGTCTTAGCAATTACCAGGGAGAACGTAAGCAGTTCCCTTTTCTACTCCTACAGAAACAACGTTATTCATCATAAGGGAATAAAGAAGAACATGAACCCATTCCCACACTTCACAAGTTATTTTTAAAACCAACACTGGCTGGTACTCTGTCAGAAGTTCTAGAAACATGCCAGGCACACATTTAAACTTCCCTTGTGAAACAGGTTTCCATTGGCCTTCTGCAGCTGTCCCGCTCCAGTCCGGGATATTAGAACTCGGCCAATAAACAGCGTATTGTTATGGGACAGACCTTTGTCACTCCATCCCAACCCAACCCAAGCCCGGAAAAGAATTTAAAAAATAAGAAAAATAGGGGTGCTTTCCTGAAAACGCAGGCGCCTTTCCCCGCAGCGGCAGCGGGATCCCCGCACTCACC
>NW_010335635.1:0-1098 GCF_000700745.2 Antrostomus carolinensis
GCTGCACTGCGACAAGCTGCACGTGGACCCCGAGAACTTCAGGGTGAGCCGTGCTCCTGACCGGGGGATCTGTCCTCCCCATCGCGTCTCTGCGGGCGGTTTCTCCCCTAACCCCAGGTCCCACCATGTGAGGGGTTTTACCCTCAACATGCCAGAGTAGGAGGAAGAGGGGCTGGTGGTTGGGGTGAGGGGGAGATGGAGGAGGGGTCTCACCTGCAGCTTGGTGAGAAAGCGCTGAAGGAGCCGAGAGGTGATGGCTACGGAGAGGCCATGTGCGGGGTGCAAACGAGGGTGCAGGGGAGGGCAGCGAGGAGCTGGGTTCAGTGTGGGAAGGGAAGGGAGGGGGAGAGTAAAGCAAAAGCAGTTGTTGAGCAGGAAGAAGTTCGAGCCAAGGGGAAAGTGAAGGAGTAAGAGTAAAGCTTGGCATGGAGGAGAAAGGAGAGCTGGGTGAGGAGCAAGAAATGGCATCTAGATGCCAAAAATAAAAGAAGAAGGGGACCTAGAAGGAGGAAAAAACTTTGGCTCCTGCGTTTCTGCAGATGAGAGTTTCCCAGTGGGGAAGTAACACCAACATTTGTCACCGGGGCTGGCAGAGATCTCCCTGGCATCGACCTGAGCTCACTGTTCATGCCAGGGCGCTTTGCAGTGCTGAGTGCCGGCTCCCTGCTGTGCAGCAGATGCTCAACTGTCTCTTCAGCTTGGGAGAAACTCCCAAACGAAGCCAGAGGGAGACAGAAAAATTAAATCAATAACATTTCCGGGGAATTTCTGGTTACTCTTCCCATAGCAGTAGCAGAACCTGAGTCTTTAGAGTCAGAGCAGAAAACAAGGTTTAAGGTCCATCTCACAAAGGACTCCAGGGAGGTTTTTAAGGCTACAAAATGCCCAGAGGTTTCCCTGGGTCTAATGTGAGTGTTTGTGTGGGGATCTGCAGGCTCCTGGCCATTTTGCTAACCCAAA
This sequence comes from Antrostomus carolinensis, assembly GCF_000700745.2. Taxonomy (NCBI): domain Eukaryota; kingdom Metazoa; phylum Chordata; class Aves; order Caprimulgiformes; family Caprimulgidae; genus Antrostomus; species Antrostomus carolinensis. The sequence continues at coordinate 961 of NW_010335635.1, forward strand.
GCTGTTCTTGTCCCCTCAGCTCCTGGGTGACATCCTGATCATTGTCCTGGCCGCCCACTTCACCAAGGATTTCACTCCCGACTGCCAGGCTGCCTGGCAAAAGCTGGTCCGTGTGGTGGCCCACGCTCTCGCCCGCAA
>NW_010335635.1:1136-4291 GCF_000700745.2 Antrostomus carolinensis
AGGAAAGCCACGGCAGCGTCCTCCAGCACCTACTGACATGCTGGTCTGGAGCTGACAGCTTCTAACAGCCAAATAAAGCTCATCCTGTGAAGTCTCCACTGAGTCTGTGTGTCCCTGAGAGGCTGGAGGGGTTGGGGGGACGGGGACCTGGGGTGGACTGGGGTGTCAGCTTGAGCAGGGTGGGCTTTTTGTGCCTAGAAAATGCCACTTCCCTTTGTTCTGTATGGGTTTTGGGGGTTTTTTGTGGGATTTGCCTCTGGAAATCATACTTAGTGTTGGGGAGATACAGCCCTGCTGCCTCTCTGGTCCCGCGGTGGGAAGTTTGCCTTGAGAACTCGTCGATATTTTACTGAGAAACCTGCGTGTTTTCTTGCAGGCAAGGGGGCACTTGGAGGATTCATATTTTTTGGGGGGAGGATAAACAAAGTGAAGACTTTAATCTACCCTGGCTCACTGCTGGCATCAAGCCTGCAAGAAGTTAGCTGACTCATACTGGCCGAGCAGCCAGCTGGGTGGGGGCAGGTTTGAGATAAACATTTTGCTATCAAGACCTGTCCAGACTTTGTTTATGAACTTTTCCACCCTGTGCCGCCCATGCTGCAATTATAGGGGGCCCGATCCTGCTAATAGTGGTGACTAATAATAATTTTCTGGCTGTGGGTATCAATCGATGCTCTTTGGGTGTCGTGTGTGTCTGCAGAGCAGGACTCTCCAGGGTAGAGTTTGTTCTTGGCGTGGGAAGCGCCGTCTGCCCCGTCTGAACCCAGCGTGACGCAGTGAAAGCGATGGTTAGCTGGAAGGACAGGATTCCTTTATAAAGGAATAAAAGAGGGGGGCACAGCTGTATACCCCAGTGTCCCTGACACCTCCTCTGCACTGCGTCCTGTCCCTGCTTCATCCACACTTGTGGGCATCCCACTCTCTGCCCCTGACCCACTGGAGGGTATCAAAAGTCCCCCGTGACCCATAACCGCCCCTTCTCACACACATTACTCAAAAGCAGCAGCATGTTGTTTCTGGTGTCAAGGCAGACACTGAGAAGGTGAGAAGATGATTTGTATTAAGTCCCAAAGTCCTTTCCTCCCTGCAGGGAGTCTGGGCAGGCACAGAGTGGGGTGTCTTGGTCAGGTGTCCAGGGTCACAAAATTCTTCTATGATTTTTCATAGGTTTCATGGTAGATATTCACAGACTTTCACATGAAGTTGATTGTTCATAGACTTCAGGCAGAAATGATTGAATTATTTGAACCCAGTCTCTTCCTGCAAGGAAGATGGCTGGGGGCAGAAATGAGCTGAGCAGACCTCTCAGGTTGGACCCTACAGGTCAGTACAGCAGGGCAGGGCTGGGCTCTTCTCACTGTTGGGGTTCCTGCTGGGCCACCCCTTCCCGGGAGCAGGGATCAGGGTTTCCATCCCCTGCACCCGCATCATGGCAGGATGGGTACAGTGCTCACTGGCACTGCTGGTGGCTTTGCTCCCCAGCCCCAGCTGGGGGATGACACCCTGGTCCCTGTGTCCCCAGCAAAGAGATCTGGGTCTTCTGTGTGATGACAGAACGTTGTGTGGGAGCTGACAACCCCCCGGGTGATGCCTGGTGCAGAGTGGTGCTGCCAGCATCACAGGTCCTGGAGGGACCGATAAGGTGGCACAGGAGGGTGGGCAGTGGTGGCCCTGGTGGCATTTTGCCTGCATGTTCTCCCCCCATGCAAACACCCAGGCAGTGCTTGACTTGATTTATCTTCACGCTCCAGCACACCAGCCCACGTGCACAGTTTCTGGAGGAAAGGCAGATGTAGGCAACTCTAATGATGATTATTCATCCCTATTCCATTGAAAAAAAGTCTACAGCTAAAGGGGAAAGAGATAGCATCAGGCTGAAGATCTGCCTCCGTATTTTCCTTCTTTTAATTGATTTTCCTCCCATTCCTGTATTTTCAGTAAAAGACACTGAGGAGGAGGTGGTCCGTGGAGGAAGGCAAGCCCCCAAGTCTGGAGAGGAGCTTGGTCAGCTCTTCAGCTCTGCTGCAGCCCGGCCATCCAAACACCCCACCTCTTACCCACTCACTGTCCAACAAGACCCAGCACCTCTTCCTTCCCCAGTCCAAATCCTACGGAAAACAGGAAGACAGCGGATTGTCCCAGGTGCCTTGGGATCAGGATCAGACCCCCTGAGCTTTCAGCAAGGACGGTGTTTCTTGGGGTTTTACGCAGAAAATAAAACAGGAGAGACCCCACGCGAGGGCATTGCTCCTGGCAAGGGTGCATCACCCCTGGTGTGCTTGGGGGTGTCCCATGGGAGACATTCACATGGAGCCCCAACATCTCCTCCCACCGAAGGAGACTGGATGAAGCCTGGCTGTCAGGGCAGGTTCAGAAGGGAAAGGTCCTGGGCTCCTCCTGGGCTGGACACCCCTCAGCTGAGCTTTTGCTGCTTTTTGAGGCCCTAGGAGATCCTGCAGTGACAAACCTTGTGTTCAAAGCCCCTTCCACCTGCCCTTATGGATGTGGATGAAAGCAGAAATGGGATGAAAAGGGTGATTCTGTTTGATACTTGCTCCCTGTCCAGCAGCCCTGGTCCTTTCACATCTGAGGGGAGAACGTTTGGGTGAGCTTCCTTCTGCTCCAAAAGGGATAAGTAAAACAAGCAGGTCAAGTTCTGTTCCAGGAGCAGGACAATAAGGATAATGCAGATTTCAGCTGCAAAGCCTGAGCATCCTCTGGACAGCCCCAGCATTGCCCACAGCTCCTGGGGGTGTGAGGAGATAGGGTCCTCCTGCAGTGCAGGTATCTGCATGGTCTGCTGGTGGCAAGCCCTTCTGGGTTGCTCTGCCACAGACTGTTTTTTGGCAGGAGCATTCATCATTTCACCGACAAAGGCTCAGGCAAGGCAGAGCCCAGCATTTGGGAGAGCCAAGGCACAAGGTCACACCCCACTGAGTCCCACACAGGTTAAATCGTGATGGACTATTTCACAGCGGCTTGTGCAGCCCAAAGGGGCCCACGTCTGGTAGGTGACATGGAGAGCAGCCTGCAGAGAGGGGACAGGATAAAGCTCTTGAGCTCAGGATAACCAGAGGCCCCTTCTCAGCGTGCCACACCCTGGCCATCCCCTTCTGCTCCCCCACTGGTGGGGACCCCCACCCTGGCCCCAGCCA
>NW_010335636.1:0-12305 GCF_000700745.2 Antrostomus carolinensis
GGCCGCTTACGTTACCAGCGCATCTTTATTAAAAACCCCCAATAATTCACAGTGACAGCACCACAGCTGCGCCTGTGCACGCACACACAGACACAGGCACAGACAGACACAGGCACAGACAGACACACAGACACACACAGACAGAGACACAGACAGAGACACAGACAGAGACACAGACAGACAGAGACACACACACACACTCACGCACACGCACAGACACACACACACAGACACTCCGCGATGTACGCGAGACTTTGTGAAAAATAAATCTCTGTGGGGATCTAAAACCCACCCGGCACAAATGCTCGGAGCTATGTCCCCCAGGTCTGTAACCCAGCTGGCCCGCACAAAGGAGACACTGCGCTGCAGAGCTTAACCAGGCAGCTGCAATCAACCTTTGAGATCATTTGGCCTATTCTGACCTGGAGAGACAGCAGAGTTCTCTGGCAATAACTGACGTTATAAGTAGACAAGGGAGTGATCGGTGTCTTCCACGTTACTAACACTAGATGGCACGTGTTCTAGTTTTTTAAGAATAATGCTGTCTGGTTTATAAAGTTTACCTTGGTCAACTGACCAAATTTCTGGTGCAGAGTCTTCACCCAAACAGGCTTCTGAGAATGTTTCTATTTTGGACCAGTTATGGTCTTTTTTGGTTGTAAGATCTATTAAGAAACTTCTCCAGTGAGCATTCCGGTCATGAATCTAGGAAAAAAAAAAAAGGGGGGGGGGGAAACCAATTACATCTCCATTAGCAAAATCCCAGCCAGACCAGGACAAACAGCAACCTAAATAACTGAAGATTTAAACCAATGCAAAATCAAATAGTATCAAGGTTAGGTTGCCCAAGGAAGTTGTGGATTCCCCCCCCCTGGAAGTGTTCAAGGCCAGGTTGGATGAGGCTTTGAGCAACCTGGTCTAGTGGAAGGTGTCCCTGCTGATGGCAGGGGGGTTGGAACTGGATGATCCCTTCCAACCCAAACCTTAAACTCCCTTTAAGGTCCCTTCCAACCCAAACCATTCTATGATTCTATGAAGGTTAACCCCTGTGATACTGTGCTCAAATGCAGAAGTTAAACTTTGAAACGCACTAATTTTCTGATTCCACTGTCAGGGAACACTTCCAGGAGAAGCTCCATTTTTAGCATGCAGGCAAACATTAACTTTAAAATTTGTAACTGGAAAAAAACCCCTTATGTTCTGTCTTAGCAGCCACTTCAAGGACCCAAAGGTCTCTGAAAACAGCTGAACTCAGCAATCCATTTTTCAGCATATCACAATGCTGGAAACATGTAAAGTCGCATTCCTCTGGAACACAAAAATGTTATAAACCATCATGTTATGGCCTCTATGTAAGAGGCTTAAAAGACTGCAGAGACTGTAGTAATATAAAATGAGGTACCATTCCTTTTTTAAGAAAAGGATTCAGTCAGTAATAAGCATTTTAAATAACCACTAAGAGTAGATTTTTCTTTTGAAGACAATATGAGTTGGGAGATGACTGGTTTGACAGCCAGTAGTGGGAGCTACTGTGCTGCTGGATGGAGGGAAATTCTGCACACTTCAGAAACACATTTTTAAAAGCTGTCTGCAGAAGGTAGATCAGATCCCGAACCCTAATATTCATCACCAACGTGCACCCTGATTAAGGCAAGAAACTTCTCTTAGTAGTTCAACATCACCACGGCACTGCCTGCCACAAAGCCACCTGAGGGGCAGCGTACCGACACGTGTCTGCGCAAGGTGGACATGTCTGTGAAGGTTCTCTCACAAGCTCTGCATTTGTACGGCTTTTCCCCGGTGTGAATGCGCTGGTGGCGACGGAGAGCGCCCTGCTGGGTGAACGTTTTCCCACACTGCTCACAGAAATACGGACGGGTCTCTAAAATTTAAAAAACCCAAACAAACAACAAACCAGGAAGCACAGAGTTAGAAGGCAAGGTTCTTCTGGCCTCAATCTCATCAGACAAAAAGCAGAAAGAATTTTTAAAAGATCAATATTGGCAAAGCAGTGCACACAGGAGATATGTGCTTGAGGCCCTGCTTTTTAAGGTTATGTGATAAATGTTTCTTGTCTGCAAGCGAAAACCTGAGAACAGCTCTTCCAAGTGGAACAGCAGCAACTACAGCCGATCTCTGCTCCGACGTCCTTCACAAAACAGGCCTCAGTCTCCTGAGTAAGCATCATCTGATAGGACACGATAGGCATGATATCGTGCCCTGCTTAACAAGGCAGGATCAGTATGAGCCCTGCTTCTCCTCATCACCTAATTCAATGAGCTTGTAAAAGTGATTCTGGAATAAAATGTCACCATCCAAACTGGAAAGTACTTCAGACCCAAACTTCTAGTGCTGTTTATTTTCCCAGCCCCGATGAATTTGTTTCGTTACCTGCATGGACGTTACTGTGCTGGGCTAGTGAGGCTCTCAGTCCAAACGTCTTCCCACAAACCTCGCACTTGTAGGGCTTAGCGCCCATGTGGCATCGTTTATGGCATTTTAAGTATTCGTTGGTGGCAAAATGTTTTCCACACACATCGCATTTAAAAAGGCGCTCTCCTGAGTAAAGAGAAAAAGACATTCTGAATTCTTTCAGCAGAATTTTGTACTTCAAAGATATTTTTTCAAATGTCTTTCTATCCCTGGTAGTTCCTTCCTGGTACTTCAAGTCTCTTATGCGAGTTACAAAAAAAAAGCGTACACCTTCAAATCCCAACCAGCAATTTCTACCAGCATAAAGGGAGGAGATGGGAGGAACCAGATAGAAGGAAGAGAATTATTTAATGCCTACCTGTGTGGGTCCTTTTGTGTCCAGTGAGCTTGCCTTTATCAGCAAAGCAAGCCCCACAGTCCTCACAAATATATGGCTTTTCCCCTGTATGGGACCTAAATGGAGCGAAACACAAATGACTATTAATAAATTAGCTCTTGTAGTGTATTCTTAAAATACTGTACTTGAAAATACAGTATTTTTAGAAAAAAGTACATTCTGCTCACTCAGGAAATAGAATGTTTGCCAGTGTAGGTGCTACACTAAAGCACTAAACTTCTCATTTAAGGTTTACCTTTTCCTCACTCTCAGGCTCTACAAAATGCACCTTTCTTTCACAAGATACAGCTCATAGTATAAGCACCGGAAGGGAGAAAGCAAAGAAGATGACAAGCTGCTTCTGTGCTAGAGACTGAAAGTGCATCCAGACTGTCCCCAGCACAACACCAGCAGCAGATCTCTTGGGACACTGTGGGCCACATTCTTGGCTTCCACGATCCCTCCGTCTTACGTCCTCTGGCCTGCAAACTTTAATCTGCAGGATATTCCCATTTTTAAGACAAAAGGCACTAAGGAAAGTCAGGCAAGCAGTGTTTCTGAACACATGCTAAACATCTGATTTTAGACTAACTCAAACCAGAGCAAGTCTGGGCCCAGTGTTTGGTTTTAACACTGTCCTCATTTCCCTTATTCCAACCAAAATAGCACAATGTGCAAAAACATGCATCACTTTGAGTTGCCAGGCAAAATGCTGCAAACATGAGACAGCCAGTTACCCAACACAAACTCCAAGAGTCACTGTTTTGGTGCAGTCATATTGCATCCTACATACAGTGCAGCTCTGCTGTGTTTCAGCTGACAGAGATTATTGTGACATTTCAGATGTTTTGTTGGTCCTGAAGCAGAATACCTCACAATATTTAAAATAACTGTAAAAACACTCAGTAGACAGAAGAAAGCTACTGTCCCTAATATATGTGTCCATAGTCTCTGCTAACAGGATTTCTCTCACCTCCTTTAGCCCTCCAACCTCCTCTTATAAGCTATCTGCTAGGCTCCCTGTTTGAAGAAAGATGGGAAATTCCACGGGATGATTCACCCTCTCCTGGGACAGAACACATTTAACACAGACACGACCAGAGAGTGATCCATCCAGTCTAGCTCCAGTGACTACAGAGGGAGCCCAGATGAGAAGTCCAGCTTCTGTATTGCACACAAGAAATTAATTCCCACACTAAATGACTTGCTCAGAGTGATAAAGAACAAGCAGGGCTCAGCATCTGAGTCTCTGAGGTCCCTGACTAATTCTTCAGCCTATGCTACATCTCAGCAGTGAAGGCCATCATCTTATTTTTAAGACTCTCCCAAATGACTGGCTGTCACTTACAAGTTTGGATAGGGCATCTGTTTCAAAATCCCTACCAAAACTGATGCAATGACCAGATGCAGACAAAGCCTTTACGTAAAAGAATTAATCACAGATAGTACAGAACAAATTATATCCCAGTGTTCCTGTTACATGGACACGCAAGGAGAATGACTCAGAACTGGGAGTCACAAGAGGAAAAAGAAGTGTTCAAGTACTCTGGGCATGCAGGGAGTTCTAACGGGAGAAGCAGTACTGTGGGCTGACCTGGTATGGATCTTAAGTTGTGATGGTTGAGCAAATTTTGAATGACAAATGCCACATTCATAAGGCTTTTCCCCTGTGTGCGTCCGCATATGAAACACCAGTGCCGTTCGGGAGCTGAGGATTTTCCCGCAGACAGAGCAGAGAGGGCGCTTGACTCTGCCTTCGTGCTTCCGCATATAGTGTGTCCTCACATCTCTCTTTCTTTTAAAAGTAGCGTTGCAAAGGGTGCAGGCAAACTGCCTTTCTTCTGTGTGGACACACGCTCGATGCTCCTTCCAGCTGTTGTAACTAGCAAACGACTTGCTGCAGATGTCACACTGATAGACTTTACCAGGCAAGCACTGATGGACGTCTCTGCAGTGATCCACGTACTTCTTCCGGGAAACAAACTGCTCGTTACACTTATCGCACCTTATGACATAGGCAGATTTCTTCTTCACCCCACTTTTACTTATCTTCTTTATTTTAAACTCTTCATCTGATTCATGTTCATCACCGTCCTTCTCGTTAGAATATTCATCATCCTCATCGTCCTCCTCAGTACAGACCTCCTCATTATCTCTACTATCTTCAACTTCTGAATACCGCACTTCATAATTGACCTCCTCCTCGCCCTTCACACTCATTTCACCTTCATCTTCATTCCCTTCTTCACTCATTTTTTCACCTGCTTCAGCTTCCTTACATTTCTGCTTCTGTTCTTCTTGTTCATTGCTACAGTCTGCTTCAGTAACAGATGAACCCCTGGGTTCTTCCCCATGACTTGTGGCCTCTTGGTGCCTCACGCACTTTGGTCGTTCAGCCTCTGCTGCCCCATCCCACGTTTCTCTGTCAGGATCTCTGTCGTAGCTTGTTGTGTTTGCTCTGTGTGCAGGTGGAACTACCATCCAATAGACAGGCATAAGTTTCCCCTCTTGCCCAGACTCATGGATTTTTCTGTTAAAAAAAACAAACAACAGAGCACAACTTCAATAGGTTTAATTGTTTCAATTCAGACGTCTTTGCATCGGAGGAAGAGTTGTTTTCTTCTAATTGTTCTTCACATAATTTAAGAAATTAACAGCATGTTTGAAGAGCCAGGAACAGGGAACTTTTGTGTTGGACCAGTTAATGACAGAAAATTAAAAGGTCTCAGTTCATCAAGGATGGTGCCTCTTCAGTACATATATTTGTCATCTCACTAGTAACATGGGACGGACTGTGAATTTTCCTCCAAGGCCATGCTGGACAGGATAAGAAATTATGGACTTAAACCAAGGGAAATATAGATTAAATGCCTATATAGAAAAACAAACCAGATCCCCTTGTAAGCCATCAATTGCAGCAGTTAACTCTACTTATCACTACTCAGCACGTGGAACAAGCTATGTCATTGCACTCACGACACATCTGGGAATGTATTTTCTACTACTGGACCAAACTACAAACAAATTTTGGCATTTTTTACAAGGGAAGCTGGGATCCAGTAGCAAACCACCTATCTTCTGTACCACACAGGCAGGGTTCGGAGACGTCTGATATGTACAGCGGCATCTGCAGTTCTAGAAACTACTGCACAATTTCAGCATCATCTTTTCAGTCAGGCAGCGCTTAATAAGCCTATCTGGAAGCTCATGCTACCCAGCAAAACAGCAAGCAGGATATCCAGCCCATGAAAACCATACTAAAAATCACTACACTCCTGTGACATTTATGAAATGCGCATTTTTTGTTGCATTTTAAACAGATGCAAATTCTTTTCAGGCTCCTATTTAAAAACCCAAATCTGAGGCTCCCAAAATCACCTAATAGATTGGTTGGTTGCACAAGTCCCCTTTGATTCAACGGGAACCATCTGCCTCAATTCCCAGTCTGGGAGACCTCAACCCAGTAATCTGGAGCGAGAGTCTGATGAGGTCAAGAGAAAAAAATCTCTGCTTGTTTCAACATACTCCTGATCAGATCTCCAAGGAATTCTGGAACTAAAGCAGCGAGGACATCAGGAACGCTTTCATCCTGGTGCCCAGAGAGAAAGCACATTTTCCTGCACGCACAGACACACACACACAGACACACACACACAATGCTGTACCTCACATGAGTATTGTAAGCAGACCTCTGAGCGAAGCTGGCAGGGCAGCGTTCACATTTATAAGGTTTCTCCCCTGTGTGTGTTCGTATGTGGACTGTCAGGCCACACTTGGAAGTGATGACCTTGTCACAGTAGGGGCAGGCGTGGGGATCCCGCTTCTTCTCATGCACCCTGCGGATATGGTCATTTATGTCCTTCTGGCGCTTAAACTTCTTGTTGCAGAACATGCAGAAGAAGCCCCGCTCGTCGCTATGGACGGTGAGGCGGTGCTGCTGGAGGTTCTGGTGAGTGGAGAAGAGCTGCTCACACGTATCACAGCTGTACTTGACAGCCAGATTAACGTCATGCTTGAGCTCCATGTGTGACTGGTACTGCTGGATAACATGGAACGATTCATTGCACTTCTCGCACGCAATCTGCGGCAAGACCTTCGCCACATGCCGCGGTGATTTTCTACGTTCTGTCTTACTGGTAAATTTGGAAATTAAACTGGTTTCATCTTCCCACTGCTCGGGGAGCATATTCCCAATTACTACGCAGGCTTCCTTTGATTTGGCCTGACTAAGGAGGGAATGACTATTCTTGTTTTCCAGACTAACGATATCCAGGCTGACTCTGGTTCTGGTATCTGTCTTGTTACATTTCGGTAGCTTTGCTGTCCTGGATTTTGGTTCTGGAAAAGCAGTGTCCTCTTGCTCCAGGCTTGTTGGTTGGCCCTCAATGAACTCGTAGCCAGCCAGCAACTTTTTATGTTTTTGCCTATCCCAAAGTTTCCTTTGCACAGGTATTGCCGCAACTTGAGAAGAGTTACTGAGTTTGTGGTTCTCCTCTTGCTGGATGCGAGTCCACTGTGGGCCACCATTTTCACACAGTTGACCCTTCAGATGGAGGTTCAGATCTAAACCCTTCCTGCCCTCTGCTTTCACTTCTTCACAAATGTCAAGCAAATCCTTGCATTCAAGTCTTTCGGCTATTTCTTTCATCCGCTGCAGTTTTTCTGCTTCAATTTCCACTTCTGCAGTGTAAACAAACTCCAGAAAGGAGGTGAACTCTTCTGTGTAAATGTCTTGCAGAGTCACCGTGCAGTTCTTGGTGTCCAGCATCTCATCATGCAGGAAAAGCCCCTTGAAATAATTGCTGGAAGCTGCCAAGACAGCTTTGTGAACTAGAAACTCCTCCTGAATTCCGAGATGTTGTGTGTGAACTGTCACGTCACAGAGGTGACCAAACTGGTACAGAGAATGCAGTGCCCTCAGGAGGTTAGGAGCAGCAACTTTGGATTTCATTAGAATTTTCTTTTTATCCATCCTGCCAGAAAAAAACAGACAAACTTTTAATGCTTGCTCTACCTCTTCCATGAATTATCTTTTCATTCATATATGACATCAATCGCTCACACAAAAAGCTCAGCAGAGATCCATGTCCTAATTCCTAATTTACAAGACATGGTAAAGACCTCAAGGTTACATCTATCAGTACAACATCATCAGCAAACACATTTGGTTTATTATGGTCACAGATTTAGATTTACACTCTAGGATAACCCTTCAGAGAGAATACTCCGTAACACAGATGGTAACTGTACACAAAATAACAAGATTAGCCCAGCTTCATAATAAAACAATTCTTCATACAAGCGCTTTTCAACAGTAGAGGTTACAACAATTTACAGTGGAAATAAGCATCTTTCCCCACTCCTCCTGTACCGAGGGGGAACTGGAGCCTGGCAAATCACTTCCGATTGTTTCCAGGCTGCTGGTGAAACAGAGCCTGTGTTTTAACAGTCAGGCTCCACTCACTGCACCAGGCAGACCCTTGTGCCAAAGCAGGGGGATCAGTCTTTGGATCTGGTTCAATTTTGTTTCTGCTTTTTTCCCCACATGTAAACAATCAGACCTAGGGGTTAACAATGATAGTTAGTAAGCTTCTACTGTATTTTGCCACTTAAATAATATTCAGGGATGAACTATGTATCTATAAATAACTACAAATTTTTTGAGAATGTAACAGTGTTTTATTTGAAAAATTTTTCAAAATTGCTCCTTTCAATCAACAAACAGAGAGGTTGGAAGTTTTTTGACATTTTCAGAAAGAACAATTTGCATTTCCCCACCAGCTCTAGAGACAGACACTGGCTATTGTTACAGTAAATCCAATGCCTGAGAACTCTCTGGCTTTCCTATCTCGACCTGTGTATGACACCTACACGGCTGGAACGAGAAGTCTCTTCTACCCTTGCCCATAAAGCACAGCAATGATGCAGTCAACCTTACACTGAGGCCTTTAGATGCTCTCATCTGATCCTCTAACCTGATATTCCCAATCTAGTGTAGTTTTTTTACTATCTGTTATTTAGCACATGCTTACAATAGCTTTGTAACCAGGGGAAGAACATGAGGCCAAAATAAACTCACCAATCAGCTTATTATTGCTTAAAGGCTCCATTTAAGCTTGGCTTGCTCTGCTTCCCTCTCACAGTAAAATGACACCAAACTGTACTTTCACTTCTCATCTAAATTATGTTTGACATTGTATTAAATACGTTCCTGGCAGATATAAACTGTCTGATTAAGAAGACAGATCTGTCTTCAACATAAAGTACCAGGAAGTCAAACACAATACATAGCCTAGAGTGAAGAGGCTTGAACAGCAAGCTTAAGAGAGAGCTTTGAGAATACTCTTCCTATTACACGCTACCGCAGCAAGCACCGCAGAGGATAATCATCTTCTAATCTGCAAGGTCTAAGCCACTCAGTGCTTGTGACAACCCAAATAATGTTTTAAAAACTGCATTTAAAGGTTTAAACTGATTTTATAATGACCTCATTAAATGCTGCTGGAACACATACTCCTACATTTGTAAGAAATGGACAAAATTTCTATTAGATATAAAATGTCTGTAAATTTGAGTTATGCAGAACCTCAAGTATTTGTCCTTAATTGTGAGTTTGATCCTGAGTACTCGATCAGCTCCTGCAAGAAGTCTCACCCCAACCGATGGGACTGCTTGGGATCTCAGCTGGTGTAGAACCTCCTCACTACCACAATCCTCACTGCTAACAAGTTCAAAGATGTTTACTCAGAGAAAAGAAAACAAAAATATAACTATAGAAAAAATACTTAGGAAAAGTAACTAGAAGAAAAAGACAAAGTATGTGTTGAAATATCCTCCAAAAGCTGGAAATTCAGGAGGAGGATGTGCCAAATAGCATCGTCTAAATTCTATCAGAAAAGGGCTGCTCACTCCTACAAATGTACTGTAATTATCACACTCTCTGCCTTATGAATTCTGGCCAGCAGGGATCTTTAAAATGCTCCCAACTCAATATCTGCCAACTACTCCCCACCAATGATCACCAGCTACGTGGAAACACAACCCTAGCAGCTCCTACGGCACACTTGCAGGCTGCAGGAATAAGTGCAGACCTGGAGGTAATTACCAAATTCAGACCACAAACTCACAAAAGCTTCCACTTAATCTGTCCCCTGGCTTGCCCTTCTTCATGTTTTCCAACAGCATATCCTTCTCCATTTCTGTGCAGAACTGACCCTGCATTGTGAACCTCACTGATCAGTAGCACTTAAAGAAATCAATGAGCAGAGCTTGTGCTCATTTCCTCCTCCTCCTCCTTTTTTAAGATCCCCATCTGTGATAAATTCTCAGTACGTGCTCCCATGTGAGCTCTACTAACACTAATACCTGATACTGAGCCAAATGGAGAGGTAGGTTCCAACATCATCTCTTTCTTTCAGCTGGTTCTAGATTAAATCAGCCCAGAAACAGTTTTGCAATAAAATGTCTTCGCAATAAAAAAAAAATTGCCACAAATAAATCCATTCTCACAATTTTTTTTTTCTTCAGAAAAAATGAGGCTGTACTTTTTATTACCATTTAGAGAGGGAAATTGATCTTTAGTTTTCTGAAGCAGTGTTGAATATAGTGTGTTTTAAAGTTTTAGTTTCATGAGGTTGAGAGCAGAACACAATGTTTCAGAGTTATAAAACAGTGATGAAGATTTCCCACCCCCTCAAAAAAAAAAAAAAAAAAAAAGAAAAAAGGTTGAGGTAATAGAAGATTTCCAAGTATTTTGCTTTCATTTTGGGGGTAAGGAAGCAGTTTCTTATCCCCAATGGTTTAGGAAAGCTACTTTCCCCTTAATCTTTACACGTCATTAACACTTAATGAAAGAGAAGATTCTTGAGGAATTCCCATCCACAGCAACAGGAATGAGGATGGCAAAGGTTGTAGTAAATCATCTAGTTATTGATTCAAAGAGAAGGACATACTTTGTTCCAATTGCTGGTTAGTGTTAGCTTGAAACAGCCACCAGTACCTGAACAGGAAAAATAATGGTAACATCATTAATAGTTTTAATTCTATTCATTTCTATCAGGTTGCCCAGAGAAGCTGTGGCTGCTCCTCCCTGGAAGTGTTCAAGGCCAGGCTGGATGAGGCTTTGAGCAACCTGGTCTAGTGGAAGGTGTCCCTGCTGATGGCAGGGGGGTTGGAACTGGATGATCTTTAAGGTCCCTTCCGATCCAAACCATTCTATGATTCTATGATTTCTGAACACAAGGCACCCTGGTCTTCATAATCCTAACTTTTGCTCCCAACTGCATCTTTTTTGGTCTTTTCTAACCAAGCAATCCCAGAGCTGCACCCCATCTCTTTTGCTTTCCAGTGTTCCAGCCAGCCCAAATCTCAGAAGGATCAGCAGTTCTCTCTCCTGCAAACATGCTGCCACCCCAACCTGGTAGAACAAGCTCCCGAGTGGGACGCAGGACGGTCACAAAGGTGGAAAAAGTGCAACTGCAGCAGCAGGAGCATGCTCTGCTGCTCCACAACCCCTCTGCTAGCTTCTCACACCCTCAGAAACCTTCCCTGAGCTGCTCCTGGTAGGCAGCAGGGTTCACAGCCCACTGGGAGAAAGATACCACTGCAGGTCATCGTGAACCTGGTACCACTTAGGAAACCAGCATGCCAAAGGGAGCTAGTTAGAGGTTAACAGCCCTAATAAACACAATCCTGCTGTACTGTGAAGCTACTTCTGAAAGCAGCGAGCTGCTAGTCTCAGAGATGCTGACTTCAACAGGAAGATTGAAAAGAAAACAACTTCTTTCCCACATTTTGAATTTTATGGGTTTGTTTGTAACTTCTTTCAGCTTTTTACCTAGTTATAAGGGAATAAATACTTTACAGAATTTGCATGTATGCAAGATTTACAGAAAACATAATTAGATCTTCTAAAAGAAGCACTACAAAAGCCAAAATGTATTTTGATTCAATCACAGTTCCTGAAAAGGCCACTGTGAGATAATATGCTAACATAGGTGAAAAAGAGCATTATAAAGAAATAAATCAATCGTATTAATCATCTAGACAATTAAGCTTATTCACATAATTCCCACATGACGTAGACACATAAAGTTACGTACACCAGGACACCAAGTGAATTGTAACAACTGCACCTCTCCTGCCACAGCTTCCGGCCTGTTTGTGCACTGATGGGTAAGTTGAGCAATTGCCATCTGGAGCATCCCAATTTATCCTACAGTGGACTGTGGGACAAATTCTTCCAGAAATTATTTAAATATTTGCTTGTTTGTGTTTTTTTTTGTTTTGTTTTGTTTTTGTTTTTGTTTTTGTTTTTTAAATGTATGCCTTGCTAAAAAACAAATACATGATATTTCAGCACTGGAATGGGCTACCTAGGGAAGTGGTTGAGTCCCCACCCCAGGAGGTGTGTAGCAGATGGGTAGATGAGGTGCTCAGAGAGATGGTTTACTAGTGGACATGTACAGTTGGACTTGATGATCATAGAATCATAGAA
>NW_010335637.1:0-272 GCF_000700745.2 Antrostomus carolinensis
ATATATATAAAATTCTGAATCCTGTAAGGCACTTTTTCAAAGAGAAGGAGTAAAATTTTAATTTCACCATGTTCCCCAAAGCGCCAAATAGTCAAGGTGTTGGGGCTGGCAGCACGGCTCAGCACGGCTCAGCATGGCACAGCACAGCTCAGCACAGCTCAGCACGGCACAGCATGGCTCAGCACGGCTCAGCATGGCACAGCACAGCTCAGCATGGCTCAGCACGGCACAGCACGGCACAGCACGGCTCAGCACGGCTCACACCCAGCACA
>NW_010335637.1:398-11971 GCF_000700745.2 Antrostomus carolinensis
GTGGGTCCCACAGCTGACTAAAAACTGGGGGAAAAAAAAAGTACTTCATTAAAGGAACTGATTTCATTAAATAAGTGACAAAAGGCAGGCAGTGCCTTCCGGAGCGTGCCTCTGCGGCTCAGCTGGCTCTTGAGTTCGAGACAGACACCAGCTATCGGGCTGCACTCAAATGCCACTCAGATAACATGAGATCTGGGCAGACAGTGGCTTCTGCCATCAGATTCATTCTCCTCCTTTGGCTGAGGAGAAGATGAGGAATTAGGCAGCGTGGCAGCAGGACAAGGGAAGTGAGTAGCCAGTTTCTGCTTTGAGGAGTTACTTTTATAAACAAAGAGAAATGAAAATAAAGGTTCTGTGCAAGAAATCCCTCGCAGACGCGGGACTACATTTGCCTTTAAGGCCCCTGAATTCCATACCCTATGGCACATAGTGTGTGATATACAACTGGATGATATATTGGGTTTTATTGTATTTGCATCTAATTTCACCCAAGAGGCCATGGAGCCCTGGAGACATTAGAGGCCATCATCTACAAAAGGGTGAGGAAAAGAAGAAAAAATGTAGCCCCTGTAAAAATAAACTCCAGATGTGACACAAATGGACCAGAACTCAGGTTTCTAATCAAACCCCAAAATTACCTGGGGGAAAGATGTGACTAACACACACACTCCCACCCACCCCTCCCCGTCTGCTTGATTTCCAAAATTCCCAAAGCTGCCATATCTCACATTTGTCTTTAAAAAAAAGGAAAGCAGGAATTAACTATTTTGGGTACTATTTTGGCCACTTTGTAGGATATTTTAATAACAAAGAAGTTTTGAGTGGCATCCCCGTTACTTAAAAATCATTTGATGTTCATTTTATTCCTGGCCATGGGTATTTCCAAATAAAGCAACTCATCTGAAACCAGTATTTTTGGCTTTGGAAACCTCTGCCATCAATCTCCAGGAAGAAGCACATTTACTGTCTCTTACAACCTGTTTATCACTCTCTCCATCTGCTCAAAGTAGTTTTATAGTGTGCTTTGCAAACAGCCATTCTGGGTGTTTCACAGGATGCTATTTAGGGAAAAAAAAGAACCAAAAAGCCGTAGATTTCTCCCTTGTGCTCTTTGTCCCAACGCTCCATCCTCTGCAGCAGGTGAGCTTACTTCAGCATCCACACACCAGGACTGATCAAGCCAAATCCATGTGTCATGAGACACGTTCTACCGTGGGTTCTTGAGAAAAGAACGATGTGCCAGCATTGCTACAACACAACCTCTCCCGTTTTAAGCCACTGAAACTCAAATAAAGTCTCCTCATTTTGTCTTCCTTCAATTCTTGTATTTTTTGCTCCTTTCTCCCCTTGTCCCTTCAGGAAAAAGGAAGAAAAAGGTCTCTCTGAAGTAGATAATCTTAGGCTTAATATATATATATACACACAGGAGTGGGTCTCTTCAGTAATTTAACCTGTTGAATCTGTTCCCAGTGTTCCCTGACAGGAAAACCATTTTCTCTACCTTAACACACAACAAAAATCTCCCTCCAGACTCTATTTCAGGCACAGAAAACATCATGTTCTGCAGCTCAGCAATGAGAACACAATGTGGGAACAACACCAATTCCTTCCTCTGGATCTGAGGAATCGTGGCACGTTGGATGAATGATTCTTGGGCACCCCGAGTCCCCTCAGGAACCAGCTGTTTGGGGTGTTGCAGACGCCCCAATTCACAGCAGGATTTTACACCACTCCTTGGCAAAAGCAGTCCCCACGCAGACAGATCGATGCCCCTTCACGCCGCTGTCCGTCGGATCTCCTCCGACAAGGTGATCGATCTCTCTTTCCACTCGTTGTTCGAGCACTTGGAGACGGCGCTGGCTGCTTGGCAGAACTTCTGGAGGAGGATCTTTCTGAGCAGCAGGTAGACCCAGGGATCCAGGATCTGGTTGAGCGAGGCCAGGCGCACAGCTGTCAAGAAGAAATTGCACTCCTTGTGCAGTTCTGAGCTTTGGGCTTCGCCCAAGAAGCCCTTGCAGTGTTCGAACGACGTGTGGCTGAAGATCATCTTCAACATCGTTATCTAGGGAAAGGGAGGAGGGAAAAGTGGCATATGTTAAAAGGCTGTTATCTGTACATCCCTGTCCTGGTGTGAGCTGGGCCAGAGCTGGTTCTGTTCAGCAGCTGGAACAGCGCTGGGGGTTGGGTTCAGCTGGGATTTGTCAGGAGAGAAACGCTGAGAACATCCCCATGTTGCATTTGTGTCCCTGGCACTGAAGGACTTTGTGTTTGTCCGTCTGCAAGCGCAAGATCTCAGGGGTGAGGAATATTGAACTGACTCAGCTCCATGGGCATTGGGCTCTGCCAAGGGGCTGTTCCATCTCCTGTCCCCCATGGGCAGGAGATCCATGAGGGGCTCTTCCTCTCTTGCTCTCTCTGGCTTTGGCTCGGGCTCTGGCTCTCCCGGGATTGCGGTTTCGGGTCGGGATTGTGGCTCCTGCGGGATCGTGATCTGGGAACGGGCCGGGCTTGGTGGGCGGGTGGTGAGCAATGGCTCTGGGTGTCACTCATGATCATTATTATTTTAAGTTTTATTTTATTTCCATGATGAAATTGTTCTTCTCTCACCCTACGAGTCTCCTTCCCCTTGCCCCCCAATTCTCTCCCCTGTCCCCTGTGGGGGGCAGTGAGTGGGTGGCTGGGTTTGGCTGCAGCCAAGCGTGAGCCAAGTGCAACCACCACAATCACTATTTGCAAATATCCCTAAAGACAAAATCCCAACAAGAATTTTTTTTTCCTCCCTCATCCAATTCAAACTGTGATCAGAGCAAATCAGCACCGAGGGAGCAGCTCGGTTTGTGTGTGTGTAAAACGAGCGATCAATGTGACACCTCTCAGTGCTCAGACCGAGTTATTTAGAGACCTCACGCTCAAACAAGGCAGCACACGCTGCTCCCCTGCTGGAGACACAACAGCAAAGCTGTGGGCTACATCCTAGAGCTTCAAGACAGCCTTGGCTAGAAAGGGAAATGACTGACCTTGCAAAATTCACTTAAAGGGACTCAATTTCTTCATTTTTTTTAAAAAAAAAAGCTGTTTTATTCTATGACTTCTAAATTTTGGGATGATTTTAAGGCAAACCATTCTGTTTATGAACTGAGACAAACTAAAAGAAAAGGGTAAACAAAGGTGGTTTGGGTTAGGAGTCAAGAAAACATTTTAAGTCAACAGAACAAAGAAAAACTCCTTTTGTCCCAATCCACAGGCTGCATTTTGTGCTCACCTGACCTGCATTTCCCCAGCTCCCCCAGTGAACAGCGATGTATTTCCCACAGCATCCCACTTGCATGACCAAGGGACACTATTTACACTGCACAATGTTCCACACTAGTAGAAGTTTCTGTAAGTGATGTCTCCCACACCTCAGGTGTGGTTGATTTGGTGTGCCACATGCAGGTTGATTTTTGGGGGGATTAAATGCCACCAGGCATGGCAGCATCTTGATTGACAGTACCAGTTTGGTAGCACAGAGTGACCAAGGTCCTGCCATGGGCATTTCATGGGTGGCACATGTCAGAGCACAAGCACTGGTCAGTGACAGACACTTATTTATTCAGAAAAGCCAAAGAGGAGGCAGCTTTGAGTAATAATTTCACCCCAAATCTGCACTTTAAGGTAATTTTATCACTCGGATTTCAGTGCCAGTGAAGATACGTGCTGTGGTATGGTACGGGCAGCAGGGAGGATCCTTTTTCCTCATGGCTCACCATCTTTAAAAGACTCACAAGCTGAAGACTGCACGACAATGATCCAATCCACTGAAATAACAATACTTTGTACATCAACTTGCTTTACAGCTATCAATGCCCGGAGCCTTGAAACACAAGGAAACCTTTATTCTCATGTTTCAGACTAGAAAGGTTAAGACACTGCCAAGGGCAGGAAACCTGTGACTGAAGAAGACCCCAGTGCAGTGCTCCAGGCACTGGTTTTGTTACCAGGCTGCTGCTTATTCAGGTAAAAAATGGAGAGAAGCTTTTTATTTGGTTGGTTTGGGGGTTTTTGGGGGGTTTTTTTAGGTTTGGTGGATTTTTTTAGAGCTGGTGAGATAGCTCAGCAGAGCTGGTGGTGTGCTGCTCTCATTTACTTACACATGATCATGGGAAATAATGAATCACATTTTGAAAGATGCCAGATAGATACAATTTCCCATGGTTTAGTTGGTAGCTGTTGTCTAAAGTTTTCTCCTGAGCTCGTTGTACCAGCTACAGCTGCTCAAAAATATCTCCCTGTAGAGGCTTTTCGTTGCTTCTCTACAGATCAGCTACATTAGGTTTTGCATTGCCATGTATTTTCCAGGAGCCCATAAACACAGGGATCAAAACATGTTCTGAGGAGGCAGTGGCCAGGCAGCTTGCTGCCCCACAATGTGTGTGTCAGCTGTCCAACGGGGAAAATCACAGAATCCCAGACTGGTGGGGTTGGAAGGGACCTCAGGAGATCATCCAGTCCAACCCCCCCCAAATACCTGCACTCTTACACCCGGCTGTGATGCACAACGACACTCTCAGGTGCTTCAGAAGCAGGAAGGAGGCAGATCTGGTGGCAGAACAGGGCACAGTTCATAATGTACGTCAGGAACAAGGAACTTGACCAAGGAAGTTGTGGCTGCTCCTCCCTGGAAGTGTTGAAGGCCAGGCTGGATGAGGCTTTGAGCAACCTGGTCTAGTGGAAGGTGTCCCTGCTGCTGGCAGGGGGGTTGGGACTGGATGAGCTTTAAGGTCCTTTCCAACCCAAACCATTCCATGATTCTATGAAACTGCAAGGAGGTCTTCTCACAGGGGACTGGGTCCGACCACAGACCGAGGCACGGCCGTGTGAACAGACCCAACGCTCAGGAAGGTGAGGTAGGGCTTGTGTGCCACACTCTGTACCCCGAGGACAGGGCTGTGAAACACCTCACTTTCCCTGGACAGGTCCTTTTTTTTGCTTGCAAATCTCTCCCAGGCATGACTTGAAGGTCTTTGTCTGAATTTCCTGCCTGGAAATCCTGCAGAACTGAGATGCAGGAGGTCTGCACATCCCGATAGACCTATCGTGTGTGTCCAGGAGATGGATAGCCACGCACAACAGCTCTGGTGAACGTCTAATCCACTGTCCTGGCAAAGGTCAGCGGTACCATATGCAAAATAAACTGGCAGCCAGTCCTGAAAAACGCAGGGAAGAGCCCGAGGGAGGAGGCTGGCAGCGATTCTTCACAGCTCTGTCCAAGTCCTGGGCTGCAGCCTTTCGAAAGAGCCGAGACAATCCGCACCAGCAGCAGCACCAGCCGTGAGCGCAGCCAAGGCTTTCCCACACAGCGCTGTCTTGGGAGTGGAGTGTCACCCAGAAAGGTCACATCTGGACGGCTGCTGTCCCCATAAACTGGGACAGGCAGAGCAAGAGTGACCAGGAGCAGAGGCTACGGGGGAGGATTTTTCCATTCAAAGGGATATTCTGGGTGCCAGATCAATAACCATGTGTTGACCTTGGAAAGACTTGGATGAGGGCGGAAGGCAGGGCAGCTCTGACAGCAGAGGGGAATTGTTTTTCTTTCTTTAAATAGAAGCAGCTGAGGATTCATTCCATCTACTACACTTAATTTAAATAAAGATGAATAGAAGTAACCATTGCTAGAGCTTTTTTAAAAAAAAAAATAAATCCGGATAGGTAGAGATCCAGACCACAACAAAGAGCTGCTGGTGGCACCAGACCCACACAACCACAGTCCTCCCACGTCCTCTGCCGCTTCAGGACAGTGTCACTGTCACAGCTCCTCTGCCCTGCGGCAGCAGTACCACGCCGTGAGGAAAGAGAGATGTTGATGAAGGGAGTGGAGCATCTCCCTGCTGAGGAAAGGCTGAGGGAGCTGGGGCTCTTTAGCTTGGAGAAGAGGAGACTGAGGGGAGACCTCATTAATGTTTATAAATATGTAAAGGGTGAATGTCAGGAGGATGGAGCCAGGCTCTTCTCAGTGATGCCCAATGGTAGGACAAGGGGCAATGGGTGTGAGCTGGAACACAGGAGGTTCTGCTTCAACTTGAGAAGAAACTTCTTTCCAGTGAGGGTGCCAGAGCCCTGGGACAGGCTGCCCAGGGAGGGGGTGGAGTCTCCATCTCTGGAGACATTCAAGACCCACCTGGACACCTTCCTGTGTGATCTCATTGAGGTTCCTGCTCTGGCAGGGGGGTTGGACTGGATGATCTTTCGAGGTCCCTTCCAATCCCCAACATTCTGTGATCCTGTGAAACACGCCGTGCCCACGCCACAGCCCGTGGAAACCTCACCACATCTGTGGTTCCCAGTACTGGGATTACTTTCTCCCAGATCAGCTCTTCCTCTGGGAACTCTGCAGCTCCCCTGGTTGGTTTTGCAGACCTTGTTGTCTTGTTCTTTTGTCAGCAAACCCCTGGAGCTACAAAAATATCAGGCTAATAAAATACATTTCCCAAGAAGACAACTGCTGCTTATTTTAGGTTTAATTACATAATATTCCTTTACGGGAATATTTGTTGGACCAACAATTGCTCTACTGGAAATTTTATATATTTTTTTAATATCCTTAGAGGTTGTTTATGTACTGGCCTTCTAAATGAATTAAAAGAAAGACTGCAAAATTTAAAGGAACAACATCAGGTGGAATAAAAAAAAAAAATCAATGAACTCTATAATTTATGCCAATAAAAAATCTGGCTCAAAATGCATATAGTAATATAGTTGATAAATGTATTTATGCACTTAGAGTAGATAAAACTTTACTGTTACCACTGAATGCAGTTTTATAATCACATTAAACCTCTGCAGCTCTGCTTTTCAAACTCACAACCAAAGACAAGAGGTGTTTGGTGAGAAATCTTTACAATGTTTTGAATCAAGTTGGATTGTTGGACACAGGAACTTCTCAGGGTTGTTTCCACAGGCTCCTCAGCTGGCAGCAGCGCTGTGATTATGTTGCCTCTAGTTTAACTGTCCCCTGGCAGCCTGTGTCACCTCAGAGAGAGACTCCCAGGCAGCTCACTATGGTATGGCAGAGTTTAGAATGGACTAAGCTCTTTGTTTAGTTAGGGGAACAAGAACAAAAACAAATAAACAAACAAAAAACCACACAAAACCCCCAAGAAAATAACAAAAACACAAAACAAACACCCCCTCAAAAAAACCCCAAAACCCCCCAAAACTAAAAACCCCTCAAAACACAAAACAAACAAAAAAAACCCCCCAAGCCCCAAAAAGATCCAAAACCCCCAAAAGACCCACCAAAACCAAAAAAAACCTACAAAAAAACCCCAAACCCCCCAAAACAAGCAAAGACCAAAATAAAAAACAAACCCAAAACCCCCCAAAACAAACAACACCCCCCCCAAAAAAAAACCCCAAACCAACAAAAAACCCCACAAAAAACCAACCAACCAAAAAACCCCAACAAAACCCCAAATCCCCCAACTTTCCCAAAGATACTTTTCCAGTTTTACAAACTATGTTGGAAATTTCTGCAACCTGCAGTAAAAGATGGGGAATGAAACAGCCCATGTGCTTAGAGGTGCAAATTCCTCAGTCAAGCAAGAGCTGAGGAGCTGGTGTGGGACACGGGGCAAGAATCTGACAGGAAATTCCTGGCCCCACACTGCAAAATCTTTTCTTGAGATAACTTCCAAAAAACCCAACGTGTTTTCTGTGCATCATGAAGACAGGAGGATTCATCCCCTTACACTGCTTCTCCTCTCTCCTGAGCCCTAATCTGCTGCTTAAATAATTCTTTCACATATAAAGAAGTGAGTTGTAGAAGGAGCAGAGGATTCTCCTGCTGAAACACAAACAGTGGCTGTGGAGGGTGAAGGTGGAAAGGACACGTTTGTTCCTTTTCCTTTTTTGCTCTCTAAGTGAAAGTGCTTTCCATAACCATGTTTTGTACATCTAGAAATATTACAAAATAATGTATTTTTAATAAAAATACCTGTAAAGGAGAATGTACTTAATTTCTGTCTGACCGGAGGGTTAAAGCAGAAGAAGTATTTCAATAGGAAAAGCAGCACGACCTGAGCATTCTGGCTTTAAATAACCTTGAAACAAGCCTGTGAGTGAAGAATTTTGTAGCCTGGAGCTCTAAAAGAATGAATTCTGTGAGAATTCCAGTTTGTTTCTGTGCAAGCAAGGAACAGGCTCCTCTGTTTTACCTCAGACCTGTTTCAGTCTGCTGTCAGTTTCGTTCAGTGGTTATGTTCCACAGCTGGGCACCAAAATAAAAAGGAGATTAGTGTGACCTGGAAACCACTTACGCCAAAGCAGGGTCTTGTTGAAGTGGAGCTTTGTCCCAGAATCACAGAATGTCAGGGATTGGAAGGGCCCTCCAAAGATCATCCAGTCCAACCCCCCTGCCAGAGCAGGGACCTCAAGGAGATCACACAGGAAGGCGTCCAGGCGGGTTTTGAATGTCTCCAGAGAAGGAGACTCCACCCCCTCCCTGGGCAGCCTGTCCCAGGGCTCTGGCACCCTCACTGGAAAGAAGTTTCTTCTCAAGTTGAAGCAGAACCTCCTGTGTCCCAGCTCACACCCATTGCCCCTTGTCCTACCATTGGGCATCACTGAGAAGAGCCTGGCTCCATCCTCCTGACATTCACCCTGAACATATTTATAAACATTAATTATGTTTTTTCCCAGGTTCTCCACGCTGAATTCAAGGAAGATCCTGAGCACACAACACGAGGAGGCAGTTTCTGCATTGTGGGTACACTTCCTCCCTTCCACCAAATCCAGCATCCATCCAGACAAGGCAGGATGTTCATTAAGCCCCTCAGAGCACAGCCACTATTGTCAGAAGTTCCACTTTTCTGCTAAATCACATTTGATTTTGTCGTTTTCATCAACAGATCGAGTCTAAAACCACTGTCTGTGCAAAAGGGCCTTGTTTACCCAATAGCAATAGTTGTCAGAATCTGTTAGTTCTCAGTTCTAAAACTCAGATTGCTTTTTAAAAAAATTAAACCAACAAAAAGAAAAACAAAATCTCCTCTGAAAACCCCTGGATTCCTGTTTCAACTGAATTTCTCACAACTGCTATAAATGATGTAGCTACAGGTTAAATGAGTTCTGCAATCTGGCTTCCACTGAAAATGCACTTGCATTACTCCACGGGCACTCTTCCAAAAATCTGGCCTCTTGTTCCCAATTCGTCCTTTGCAGTTGTACCGAAAAAGTTCAAGTCTATGTATAAAAATTCTGCAGCCATGACTCTCGATTTCTGGAGAACCTGGAGAATGTGCTGACTAAACAGAGAAGTTTTGCAGAACTCCACTGAAGTTACACGCTTTCGAGTAACTTCTGCCACGCAGGGAAGTGACCCCGTTCCCAAGTTCACTGGGGGTGAGGACTGTGTCACCTGCTGGGACAGGAGACCTCCATGCCATCCCCAAACCCCTGCAAAGCGTGGCCCACCAGTACCTCTGCCACCAGCCCTGCCTTTGACTTGGGGCATCAAGGCTCCGCGCCGGGGAGGCAGGTCACCTTCCACAGCCCAACCCCGAGCAGCCTGCTCTCTCCTCCCAGTTTCCCCAGTGCTTTCTGGAGGTGTCACTGTTATTTGCACCATGATCTCTGCTCTGGGCTCTGCTCCATTAACTCATCCCACCAACGCCTCCAACAGATGCACTGAGCAGAGCCCGGGCAGCTCTGTCAGTCTGACTTGTGATAAATCTGCAAAGACGCCACGGGAAACAAACCCCCACATCCCCACCGATTGTTTCCAGTCCTCAGGTTCTGAAGGAAGAGACAAAACCTCCCTCATCTCAGGGACTTTCGATGCCACAAGGCTGGTTAAACCCCCAGGTGCAGTAACGGCCCATGGGCTGGTGGAGGGAGCAGCACAAGTCTCGCCGCCTTGGCTGCCGACGGCAGGGGAACCCAGCACAGAGACTACAGAAACAAGGGCTGAGAGGCAAACCCTCTTCCTTCGTTTAATAAATGCCTTCTAATTTTGTCATCTATTTAATTATGGACAGGTAAATTCTGTACAATAAAGAAATCCTGGTGTCTCCCCCGGGGACTTTGCCACACGTGTCACCAGGACGTGCTGAGCAATGCCAACGGCGAGCCAAGGGGCTGGGACCGTGGGGGACCGATGGGGGGACACGGGGACAGCGACGGGCTCCTGGTTTAACTCACCAAATCTAACGTTCCCTGGAGCTTAAGGAGCAAAACGTCACCCTTTGCTCTCAAGTTCTCACTAAATTCTCAGCGTGGTTTTAGATTTTACTTTCACCACAAGCTGTTAATGATCTCTAGAAAGTTAACTCACAGGCTCTGACTGATTTTGGGGTGGGGTTATTTTGGAGATCTGATGGAATTTTAATTAATTTACAAGGATAACATTACTAAATAAAATGAATTTGTTTTCTATTTTTACCTCATCCCCATCAGCTGTCAGCTTTGTCAGCCATTCCTCTTGTCACAGCCCCATTTACAAGAGCCCAAGTTCTCCGTGCACAAGAAGGAAGAAAAATCCTTCTCCAGCCATAAAGTACCTTCCACATAACTTCAAAATTCCCGTAGCTAGCTCCAGCCCTTGCCTGCTTATGGATCCCAAGTATAAACTTTCCAAAAATCACACTTGCAGCTCAGTGACAGCAACTTTTTTTCTCTCCAAGTGAGAGTGCTTTCCATAACTATGTTTTGCACATCTAAAAATATTACAAAATAACATATTTTTAATTTAAAAAACCTATAAAGGAGAATGTACTTAATTTCTGTCTGACAGCAGAATATTTCTGTCTGACAGCAGAATAAACTGGTCTTTTTAGCCAGGGTACCGGACTGCCGTGTGTGCCCTTGTCCCCATGGTAGAAAGACGTGGACTCAGCCTCCTCCACTCCTAAATCACGAGGAGGGGTTTACCCCAGTTTGACAGGAAAGAAAGGGCAAAATTGAGGAATTAACAAAATAGTGGAAAGAAATGCAAAGGTCCTTTAAAAAAACCCCAGAAACAAACCCCCCAGAATTCTGTCGTAAATAAGATGCAGTGAGCAATCTGCTGAAAACTAGAGGCACTGACCAAGTCCCAAGTCGTATCTGAAGTGAGTTTTGCAAAAGGTGGGAGCAAATAAAAATCAAATCGCTGTTTCCCAGAAGCACGAGGCTCCATCCCAGCAAGGTCCCGATAAACTTCCTCACTGGTTCCCCCAAATGAGGGAGAAGGAGGTTATGGTTCCCCTCGTTTCAGACCCCCACGGTGCCATGGAGTCGGCACAAGGTGCCAGCCAGGTTGTGCCGGGCAGGAGCCCAGCGTGTCCTGGAGCCCCTGGAGCCCACCGCCCGCTCCCCTTCTGCTCCCAGCCCACCCAGTGCCTGTGGCTCTGTGCCATGAGCACTGCCCACAGACCCACCGTCTCCTCCTGTCCTGCCTTTCTACAGGACCCCTGTTTTCCTCAAGGTCCCTCCTTTTGCCTCCAGTTCCTTCATCTTCTTTTTCCAAATACTCTGCACTTTCACAGAGTCACAGAATCATGGTGGGGTGGGAAGGGACCTCAGGAGATCATCCAGTCCAACCCCCCTGCCAAAGCAGG
>NW_010335637.1:12003-12221 GCF_000700745.2 Antrostomus carolinensis
GAAAGTGTCCAGGTGGGTTTGAACATCTCCAGAGATGGAGACTCCACACCCTCTCTGGGCAGCCTGTCCAGGGCTCTGGCACTTTATCTTCATGGACCTCTCCCAGCTGCTCTCCTACCAGCTTTCCACACCTGACATCCCCCAGGCTCCATCCCTGTCCCCTCTTTCTTTCCTCAGAGGCCATTCATGGCCATATTATCCATGGGAACCTGCCCCAC
>NW_010335638.1:0-31362 GCF_000700745.2 Antrostomus carolinensis
TCAGCTTGGTGTCATTGGCAAACTTGCTGAACATAGACAACTTCTTCCCAAGCCTGCTCCTCCCCCAGCCTTGGTTTTCTCTCTCAATTTGGCCTACACCACAAGAGGCCAGGCACCATGGGTACCAGTGGTCAGCACTATGGTATGACCACCACTACCACACAGACCAAGTTGACTCATAACTCTAGTTAAATTTCTACAGCAAGATCAGGACACTGAATAAAAGAGTCCTTAGATAGTTGTGATCACATGGAGAGCGCCTGTTGGGAGTCCTCTCTCCTATCGCATAGTGCCCGCTTTGTGCTCCTCAGAGGGCAAACCCCCCTTTCTGTAACTGCTGAGGGAAGCAGCAGATGAGCACCCAGCTGTCTGAGCCACTGCCCACATTTTCTTGCTGTAGCCCCCAAAATAGTGACACTAAATTTAACAGTGATCATTTTGTGGCATATTTGTTTCCCCCAGGCAGGCTGGGGAGGGACCTTTTTTGAGGGCTCATAGTGACAGAACAAGGGGTGATGGCTTTAAACTGGAAGAGGGTAGGTTTAGATTAGATATTAGGAGGAAATTCTTGGCTGTGAGGATGGTCAGACACTGGAAGAGGTTTCCCAGAGAAGTTGTGGATGCCCCCTCCCTGGAAGTGTTCCAGGCCAGGTTGGATGAGGCTTTGAGCAACCTGGTCTAGTGGAAGGTGTCCCTGCTCATGGCAGGGGGGTTGGAACTAGATGATCTTTAAGGTCTCTTCCAATCCAGACCATTCTAGGGTTCTATGAGAACACAGCCCTGCAGTTAGCTACAAGTAGCCCCTGCCAGCGCTGGTCCTAGGTAGGGACCACAGCTCTGCAGGACCCACAGCTGACACCCCTACCTTGGCCATGCCTTGACCAAGGACCAAGATACACAACTCTCCTCATCTGACTCTCCTGCCTTAAGGGCTAAAGTCAGTTTGCTTCTCTTTCTTTGAGTCTGGCAATGAGCCAAGTCAGTCCCAGGTTTTATTAAATTAATCTCAGTGTAAACACTAGCAGTAAGTCAAGGGCACCATCAGGTTCTCCTGGGAAAAGCTCTCAGAAGGACCACTGGGATCAAAATCTCATCTTCCGGAGCAGCCAGTCTCCAGCATTTGCTCAGCTCTGCCAGCCAAACACACTGCAGTGGATTTAAACACTTTGGACTGCACATAGCTGGATGAGCTTTGTTGAGGTTTTTGTCTTTGATTTTTTGTGTTTGTTTTGTTTTTAAATATTTTTTCAGTTGAATATTGTCTCTCTATAAGCTTTCATTGGTTGGTTGGTTCTGATGTTAAATGGTGGTACTGTAAAGATGGATTTTTTTTTTTTTTTAATGAAAAATATCTTTTCATAACATGTTACTAAAATAATCATTAAAGAGCTGCTTGCAAAACTTCAGTATTTATCAAGAGCGTTCAGTAGTTAGTACTTCAGAATTCATTTAAACAACTTCTGGAGAAAAAAAGAAGTAGGCAGGCTGGAAAAAATAGTTTTCATTATCTAGTAAAAATTAGGGATGTTTTGG
The DNA here is from genome assembly GCF_000700745.2 of Antrostomus carolinensis. Classification (NCBI taxonomy): domain Eukaryota; kingdom Metazoa; phylum Chordata; class Aves; order Caprimulgiformes; family Caprimulgidae; genus Antrostomus; species Antrostomus carolinensis. Next base: position 1,534 of record NW_010335638.1, read on the forward strand.
TTTACCAGTTATAGTACCATAGGTGTGGAAAACAATACTCATACTACCTTAGCTTCATCAGACCATTTTCTCTCCTGCACTTACACTGTCTATGCCAGGGAACAGTAAATTTGATTTCTAGAGATTTTTTTTTTCCCCCCTAGGGTCACTGTCAATCAACAAAAGTATCTCCAGTGACACTTCAAGGATGTGTCATTTTTTGCAACACCTTGGCAGGATGTTTCACTGCAAGAGCCTTGAGGATGTCAGGGATGGTTACTGAACTCAACTACAGCGCTAATCCTTCCTGACTTACAAGGCAGGCAGCCCTGCCGACTTGCCAGGCACACGGACACTGGCCAGGGGCTCACAAAAGGCAGAGACAGGATGGATACTCCCCTATTTTTCCTTCCCTCCATCTTGCACAACTGTACAGCCTACCATCTTCAAAACTAATCCTTCCAGCCAACCAAAACACAACTAAGTCAACAGTTACAGACCTAGGTGACAATAATAATCACCTTTGGTGAATGCAAGAGCTGAATAATTAGCTCCTGAAATGGAGAGTTTCCCAAAATTCTTTAATTTCAGGAGAGCGCCAGATTACAGCTGGTACGTTGTTAGGTGCCCAGGCTGCCCTGGATGCATGCAACTAAGATGAGGTTCTCCAGGGGATTGCTCTGAGCAGTTTTACCCCTTGGAAGGAACTCTGTAAAATACGGGTTGTTCTAATAGGGCTGATGGGTTCAAACTCCAAAAAGGGAGGTGGTCAAGGAGCCCCTGGCAGCCTCCAGCCCCACAAGGCAGGTGGGCTGCTGTGAGAAGCGAATTGGGCAGCACCTCGCCCCAAGTTCACTTTCCAGTTGCATGTGGCCAGACTTACCTGGAAGGTAAGTGACCTGAAGTTCAACAAGTTTTGCAGATCCCACAGAGCCAAAATATTAATTATAAGAATGCAGATTTTTTTATATATGTCTACATATAGCTAAGCAGTACAAAAGGATGGGAAGAACAAGGAGAGCAGCAGGTAGAGGCATGATTACAAAAATATTCAAGCAGTTTTTTATATGCTCTCTCTCTCTCTCTCATAAAGACCCAGTTACCAAAACAGCCCCAAAAAGTGGGGGGCATCCTGTTTCTTGAGGTTTAAGACAAAGCCATGAAGAGGCCACTGCAACTCCTCAGTATGGCTCTATTTTTCCTCCTTTCTTTTTTTTCCCCCTTGGAAATACAAGCTTTTATACTTAAAATGTTCAGCTCGTTTCCAACACTGCGTGTTTTTCAACACTTACTTCCTTTCCTGCCTTCCCCTTCCTCTTGCCCTGTCCTTCTGCAACACCCCAACATGGTGAAGCCCAGTGTTTTCACAAGCTCGTTACAGCTCTTCCCACCCCTGTGCTCACCCAGAGAACAGAAACGCCACTTTAGGAGGACTTACCTGTTAAGCACGCCGTGGTTAAGCTCCAAAGCAGAGGAGAGGGCCAGGCACTCATTTTTCCCTGAGGAGCAACACAGCTTGTCAAAAGGCAAGATCAGCAGCTAATCTCCTACACCCAACTGTTTATTCCCCCTGGTTTTGTGCCCAATATTGTCACCTGACTCTGATCATGTGGCTCAGTCAAGTCAATCTCCCCCCAACAAAGGGGGGTTTTATATTTAGAGACTGCAACAGGTCTTAAGACCTTACTGGCCTTCTCAAAGTGTTGTGCAAATTAAATATCGAGCAGAAGAGCAAATCTAAGCCTCTGCTTTCGGCATGCAGAAATACATGCAAGAGAAGCGTCTTGGAGGAAGCCATGGGCTTGTAGAGAGGAACAGGCAGAGCCCTGTGCCTGGCTGCTGGCCAGCCCCCCCGTGACCTCATCAAGTGAAAGGATTTCATTTTTTAGACATCCCAGGGTTTCCTGCAAGAAGAAAAACAAGAAGAAAAACAACCCCAGACAAGTCCACAGTTCAAAGCAACTCACATTTTAACTGACAACAACCATCCCATAACCAAAATTCACCCTCTGTTGAGTGCAGAGCTTTCCCAATCAGTGTTCAATTCCCCCCTCATTGCCCCCAAGGTGTCAGACTTGATGCATTGAGTTGTTGTGATCAGGATCAAACTCAACAATCCCGATGATGACAATTTTGAGGTGAGGACCTTAAGGCCTCATCCCATTTTCCATGTTATCCAGTGGCTCTCTGGCTTGCTGTTCATGCCCTGACACCAGGTCCTGCATGTGCCCATGCTGCCCAAGGACACAGAAGTCCCTGTGGTTTCCTCACCTAACAGCCCTGCTTTGAAAGATCTCCCCCATTTCCCTGGATCTCCATCAGCGAGCAGTCAGCATTGCTGAACCTCCACCTTCATAGAGGATGTCCTTTTGCATATTGCTGAACATCACATCTCATGTATGTTACATCTTCCCCCAAATTCAGGTTACAGCTGGCTACATGTGTAGGTTTGTGGATGCTCAAGACACAGAGTCCCTCCAGCCACAAGTTCAATGAGGAGATCAGGCACTGTCATGCGTTGCCCACGTCTTTTGTGCTCCAAAATCCTCCATAGGGCTTGATATGGTAAGCCAACACTTAGCATGTCCTAACCCAAACTCCCAGGCTTTCCTCCCAGTGGTCCAGGTAGGGTCAGTTTAGCAACACATGCGGTGCCCTGACAGCACCACGCAGCACATGTGGTTGCTCCCTCATGTTGTAAGGCCAGGGGGTTGTTCAAGGGAAGGTTTCTCATGCAATCCCTGCTTGCTCAGCCCAGCAGCGCTTCCTGCACAAGCTGCACAGAGACACAGACTCTGCTACAGGAGATGTAAGCACACACCAGGACCAGCACCCTGCCCAAGGACCTTCTCTGGTACCCACAGCTCTGTTGAGGACACTTGTTCCTCTGCCTCCAGCAGCAAGAGACTGTTGATGGTAACATGCTTCACAGTAGCTGCAGGGAGACAGGGCAGCCTCCTCCACTCTGGTATCAGCAGTTGGAGTGGGTTTAGTTCAGTGTCCAGTTGGCTTCCCCTTGTCAGATATAACCTTCACCCGAACTACTCACTGCTAGCGAGCAAACTATCAGACTTAAGGACCCAGGCCCAGCACTCAGCCCCCACAGCTTTGCATGAGCAGCCCCTTGCAGAGACATTGCCCATCTGCTCAGGGCAAGGCAAGGGTGTCACTCTGCCCTTTCCCTGCCAGCAGGCAAGTTCTCAACATGACATTTCTCACCTTGGCTTTATAAGTCTCTGCGCAGGATGTTTGATCTCAGTCTGTAGAAATAATGCAACAACCTTGTCCACTCAGACCTGTGTGGGGCCATCCATTCAGCAGCCCAGATGGTGGGCTGAGGGTCCATGGTGGTAAACATGTCCTGTACACTGCTGAAACACTGCCAGCAGCTCCCCAGTGGGATTTACTCTGTTAGAGGCACTAACAGCACATCAGTTCCCACCACACCACACCCCCCATTTGTGTCCCTACACACCCAAGCCACAGAACCAAGTGACCCATTTCCTGAGCAGCTGCAGCACAGGTACAAACACACCCAGGAAAGCACTTGAGAACTGGATGTTGACACTCACCACTGTGACAGTACTTTTACTTGTGAGGAAGAGAAACAGAAATTACATTTAGAAAGAGAAATTGCATTTAAAACCCCTTTTCATGGCCTCAAAGCTCCTGTCTTGGATAAGCTGCCAGAGCCCAGCTGGGAGGTGAGGCAGGTTGCTTTCCTCTCAATTGTTTTAGCAACTGGACAAGTTGGAAATACTCTTCCAGCAGGAAAAGTCTGATGCCACTTCAGGGCAGAGAAGTACAAATAGGTTAATTTATAAACTCCTGACCTGCCCTGCCTTCCGTCTGTTGAGATTAAATGCTTTTGCTAGTTGGTTCACAAAGAATAAAAAACAGTGTCATGGCTGATCAAAAGCGATGTCCTAGGCTGGCACAGGGCCCTCTTCTTGTCAGTTCAGTTGCTCTTCCATGGGTAGTGAACCTCGTGTCCCCAAATAAACCAGACACTGCCCTCCACCCTGGGGGCTCTCAAAACTTGTCTGGCTCCTTACAGGGCAGAGTCAGCAATGATGTTTCTCCCAAGAACGTGGCATCCTACTCAAACACAGTTTGTATCAACTCTCACATGTTGCCTAGCCTGGAGAGGACAGCTGGTGTTCAAGGCTGCCTGGAACCACATCTCCATCCAATCTGGGCAAATAAACAAAGTACCATTAGAGATTCCATCTGCTGAAGGCAGATGTGGACTTCTGAGCTACCCAGGCATTACAAACCTGAGGTCCAGCCCAGGACTCCACACCACTTGGTTGCAAGTCCCCTATGACCTGTGTTAGCAAGGAGAGCTACTTATTTAATAAAAAACCCTGAGCAAGGAGAGTCTCTGAAACACCAGCCCTCACCCCAATGTCAACTGTGAGCTGCAAGTATGAGCAGCATGAGCTGCCACCACCTCAGCTTTTATTAACCGGGATGTGATCATAAGTGCTGTGGGGGTGAAAAGCCCCAGGTGAGGTCTCAACTACAGTGAGGATGGTGAAAAGGAGACAAGTGCATGAGCTGAGAGTGGATGGACATATCCATCAGCCTGAAAATGGTAGTGGTCACTGGATGAACTTCTAAGGTCAGACAGTCCCTATTAACTGCCAGCAGATGACAGCAGAAAGATCACTATTCTTCCATCTTTAGGCTCTTCCCATGATTATCCACCACTCCACTGTCCCTGCTGGGGGTCCTAGGCTTAACAGAGTCTTGTTCCAGTGCCAAATGATTGTCACACTCAAAGATCACCAAGCTACTGCAGAACTACCTTGTTCCCATGATGCTGTGGGAAATTATGGTCCTTGGTGTACTGCATCCAGCTGTTTGAAAAGATCTTCTATGGTGATGGTCCTCTGGCAGCATGTTCCTTATTTGCACCCTACTGCTGAGCCAGCACCTGGGGGGGCTGGGCTGCAGCTATTGCCTGGGAAAGAGCAAGTACAAGCTGGCTTCTGACAGGTGCTTTTCTTGGAAAACAACTTTTCTTCAAGTAACGCAGCTTGCAAGTCATACCAAGACCTGGCTGCATATAGAAGAGGTACCAGCCAGCAGGGACCACTTCCTCCTTCACAGACAGAAAAAAAAGCACTGGAGCATTCCTGACATCCACAGGAAGCACCACCCCTTGTCTGCTGGGTTGGGAAGTAACTGGGAATCCAGAACCTCCTTTCAGATGCAATAGAAATTGACTGTCATGAATCAGCACAGGAACTCAGACTTCAGGAACACAAGTCCAACAGCCATCAGCAGTCTGCAGGTCAGCAATGTAAATCCCTCTTATCCTCTGAAGGCCCTTCAGGAGCTTACCTGCAAAACCATTATGAGCATATGCAGTGGGTGAGCCTCCCAATCAGGAGGACCTTTGCTACAGGATTATGACCAGGCCTCTCAACAGTTCTAGGTAGATCTTGAACTCAATGAGCAGGAAGGAGGCCATCAGGAGTTTCTCATTTCATGTAAGGAGAGAAGTTCTGCCGTACTGCGCTGCTCCTGAGTGACACTGAAACCAGCTTTGTACCCAGGAGGAGGGCCAAGACACTTCTACATAGGTAAGAAAGAAAAAAAAGCAAGCCAAAGCCATCAGCGCTCCTGAAGGAACGCAGACATTTCTGTGCTCTGGACATTAAAACCTGTACCTGACCAAATGGCCACATGATGGCACCACAGCTTTGGGGAGCGAGGACACATCCCTGCGCCTCAGAGTCAATAAAACCCTCTTAACCAAAAAAAAAGGTAGTGCTGCTCTTCTCAAACTACACCAGCAGAAACCTCCATCACTGGCGTTGTGTAGATGGAATAAGAAAAACCTACAAAAGCAAGCTGCAGTAATTTAATTAATCAAAAGAGTTATTACAGTCACTTTGAAACAAATTAACTCCAAGCACTTCTTTTTAAAAATGTTTCTTCCAGGCTTGGATTTACAAGGAATAATAATAATAATAACAATATAGTCAAAGGAAAGGTGTAGTAGATACCTGCAGCAGATATCTGATGGTTTATCCAACCAAAGGCACGACAATATATGAACCGAGTCCAGAAGTTTGTTTTCTTACAAGCAGCACTGAACATTTAATTCTTAATTATTCCCCATCAGTCTTACAATGTGAAGAACTCCAAAATGGACCAGTGTGTCTCAGGTGCAGTCAGTGTTAAGGACACAGGTCAAACCCATCTAGTGCTCTAGACAGAACCAAAAAATGACACAAACTGCTCAGCTGCCTTTGAGCAGATCACACAGAGTAAAGCACGATTTAGTGGAAATGTGAAGGGGAGTTCAGTAGGGTTATCTGAAACACAGCTCTCTAGGATCAGTCACAGCTGAGACACCAAGTCAGGAAGGTGACTCATCAGCAACTGGAAACTCTCCAACACATTGCCCATATTCTTGTAGGTCCTGTGGGGATTTAAACCCTTGAACATCCAAGCTGAAGATGTGAGGTTTTCTAGCAGCAGCTCCCAGGGTGTGCCAACAACCTGCCTCCTTCATGAAAAGCCAGCTGTATAAAAGGATGGGGCCTTCCTATGGTGCTCCAGTCCTACTGGATTCAAACCATAATCCAGAACAAAGGAGACTGTAGAAGAGGACATAGGTTTGCAGTACATAGAATCATAGAATGGTTTGGGTTGGAAGGGACCTTGAAGATCATCCAGTTCCAACCCCCCCGCCATCAGCAGGGACACCTTCCACTAGACCAAGTTGCTCAAAGCTCCATCCAACCTGGCCTTGAACACTTCCAGGGAGGGGGCATTAACAACTTAGCTCAAAGCATCTCAAGGTAAGGTGCCTTGCATTTTCCTTCAGGTCACTGCTCATACACACATTCATTCTGCTGGCAGCTTTCAGACATCCAAAAAAAAAAAAAAAAAGGGCATGGAGAACTGCTCTGGCAACACTTCTTACCTGGACAGCTCAGGTATGATGGGTCACCTCCTGTGTCTACAACTCTAACTACTAGCTCCCCTGGCCTCAAACTTTAGGAGTGCTGAAAGGGCAGCTGGTTGTCTCTAAAACAGTAAGTCAAAATATTTCAGGGAGGGGATTACACCGGCACTGTTACCACAGAAGACACAAAAACCAGAATCTGTTAAAATCCAGTGCAGGTCGTGTTGCTTCTGCTGTCAGTGCCTGTAGCATTTTGGGCAGGGAAGGAAGAAACAAGGTTGATCTTCCATTTAGATACAACTTGGGTACCATCTAGCCAACAGCTCTGGATCAATGCAGTGTATGACCACAAAATTTTAGCACAAGCAAGATCAGTAATGAGAGCTTGTCTTTCCAACTCTGACATCAGGAAACAGACAATAATAAAATAATTTTTATATAAGGATGACAAGGAAGAGAGACTATGGACTTCACCCCAAGGAAGCTGTGGATGCCCCCTCCCTGGAAGTGTTTAAGGCCAGGCTGGATGAGGCTTTGAGCAATCTGGTCTAGTGGGAGGTTTCCCTGCCGATAGCAGGGGGGTTGGAACTCGATGATATTTAAGGTCCCTTCCAACCCAAACCATTCTGTGATTCTATGATTAATATTAGACACCAAATGATGGACCCAAACTTACATGCTACTGAGGGTTTGAATCAACCACTCCTAGAGAAACAGATTATCTTCTGTTTGTGAGATTTCCACCAGGAAGGAGTAAGTGTATTTTAATACCAAATGCTACTCAGGAACCATGTGCTGAGAGCCAGGTGAAGGAATCTCCCTCCTCAAGTTCCCATGCAAGTGTCTTGAAACACAGCAGGTTCTGAAAACAAAGTTACCTCATCTGCCTGAGAATAATCACTCTTTTTGCTTCTTGCCTTGTTTTTCATTTCCTGCTCTCAGGAGAACAGGTATGTGCACACCTGCATGCACAGGGGCAGGGAGAAGAATGAAGTCTGAGATGTTCTTATTTTCTGTCTGAAGGCATTAGGAATACATTAGGGACAGCTTCAGAACACTATCTGACACTATTTTGTCTGGGTCTTAAAGAGATCAGTATTTGGTCAATCACCAGTCACAAGAGTTAGTATTACAGCAGCATCCTAAACATTAAAAAAAAACCCCAAAAAACCCTATGTGCTTATACCAGCTAAGCCTGCCCAAAATGTCTCATGACAGAGATCACTAGAAACAGATGGGTCTGATTCTGCACAGGCCGTTCTCAGAAGACAGGCAAACTGGCACATACCTACTCGTATGAAACATATCAGCGAGTCACTCATTTGGGCACCAGGAAGTCACTTTGACTGAGCAAGTACCCTATGAAACAACAAACAAAATGTACGTCTCAACCTCTTCTCAAAGCTTTGTCCCAAGAGTTCTAACAGAGCAGTTGACCAGAACTCCCTTCCCAGCTATTTCACAGGGTCTATTCAACACAGAAAAACCTCAGACCAAGTCTGGCACTGCACCAGCACAGGCAGGTGTGACAGAGCCATGTCACACCACTGTATGTAAGAAAATTGGAATGAGGCCAGCCACACGTGTCCATATAACTCAACATCGTAAGAGAAGCCATCACATTTATCACAGGATAAACTGGACCATAGAAACAGTATCTCTGAGCATGAAAACAGTTTCTGGGACGAAAAAAGGCAAAACAAACCCCAAAACAAGAAATACCTGAAAACACCCATTTTCTAAAATACTCAGAGAGAAGCCATTGCTAATTCAGCTAAAGAAAGTTAAAAAACAAAATAAAAAGGATTTATTCCAGACTTTCATACATACCACGTGGTCCATCCACAGAACCCATGCCTGGCACACCTTGCTCATACCACCAGGTCTAGGCTGTGGCTCGCGTGCTTCGGTTCAGTACACCCACACAGCGTGGGGACACGTCACCCAAGGTTAATCAGCTTTCAGTGAATCCGCCCAGAAAGCAAGAGCAGGTTATTTTGGTAACACCTCCTACTCACAAATATCCTGACCAGCAAAACTAGCGTATGTCAACTCTGAAATGCATCTACAGAAGCAGGGAGACATAAATCTAAAACGGAGATGTGTTATCATGCAATTTGTCTGGCTGGTCGCAGGCCAGTGATACTCCTCACAAATGCAACTCTTGGTACAAAATGCAATTTGATTATTAAAAAAAAAAGTATCAGTCCATTTCCTTAGAAAAATCTAAATTTTTATTATACATACTGTATTACACTGAAAATACGTACCCAAAGACAGAATATTTTGAATTTACAACTGTACAAAAAAAAAAAAACCAATAGAAAACATACGGGCTATGCTATAGATGTAACATTTTACAAAATGACAGTTCTTGTTAAAGGCACCAGATTCCCAGAGGGCTCTGGCTTAACATTTTTTAGTCTTTTTTTCCAGTCAGATCTCACTATGACAATGTGATTCACTCTTAAACTGTATAAAGTCAAAGTCTCAAGCTTCTTTCACCTAGACAAGTGGTCTGCACTTTGACACAACTTAGTGAGAGAAGTGACCAATTTCTCCAGAGGCTCCTCCCCACCGCATCCAGCATCCTATGGCATTTAACTGAAAGATTAAATGGCAAAGCTACCACTGAAAGTCAAGTTAACTCACACAATACTGGCCCAATACTCGAGTGTTAACCATAGTAAGCCTAAACTGTTTAGTATGGAGATAACTACAGAGCACTAGAGTAGGAAAAAAAAATGGTCTGTCAAAAAGGAAGATGGATTCTAGGATCAGAACTCTTGCTCGGCATCCTCCTTGGGCTCAGCTTCTACATTACACTCATTTTGCTCTTTTTGCTGCTCATGGCACTCGTGAAATAAAATGGAGCCTAAAGAAACCCAGCACTTTGCTGTAAGGCAAGTTGTTAAAGAAGCCTGGGTATGCATGTATGTGTTCTTCCTCCCTTAGGATAAAAAGTCTGGACAGGGAAAAAACACAAGTCACTTTCATTGCTTCTTTCTTCCAGTATTCCACACTCTCAAATCAAATAAGCTAATCCCTATCTTGCCTACACTTGCACAGGCAGGTGCTTCTTTACAAGGGCAGGCAAGAGAAGCCGGGACATTCTGCCTTGCTGAGGTGCTGTAATGCACTTTGGAAGTTTGGGCTTGTTATTTCCTAAAACTCCATGCTTGGATGAAGAGAAAGAGGAAAGGACACAAACAAGCCTTTAAGAAACTCTAAACTACTACTCTGGTCAATTTGTTGGTACATCTGCAAGTCATTCTAGACTCAACAAATGTTTTTGTTTAATCTTCCAGCACACACTGAGCCTCTCTGAATGGAATCCAGCTAACATCCAAGTGACTGAACATTCAAGACAAAAAATATTAAGTTCCAGGACCAGATTTTGTTCTGTATGCAACAATTCCATTATATTGGAATTTAAACGTTGATGTTGCCCTTTCTGAATTGTCTGGTATTATCCCTACTTTCAGGCCACTGGTTTAATGATTTCAATCTCTGAACCAAAGAACTCCATGTAGTTTTACCTCTTACTCTACCATTTTAACAATATTGCTAAAACTTCCCTTTCTTTAAGTGTTTAAAAAAAACCCAAAACAACTTTCTAGATTCACAGATCAGGTTGAAGTAATGCTCTGGTATCAAGGGTCATAAAGTCACTTTAAAAATAAATTATTTTTGCAGTGTTAAGCTGTCTCATCCTAATGACTTGACGGAATTAAAAATATACTATACTTCTATTTAAAATTTAAATTTATTGCGTGTGACTGACTTTAGACAAAGAGGCCTGGAGGCCAACTTTGTTATCCAGCAACTACAAATAGGTAGCAGCATGTTAAGCTTCCTACAGGCTACTGCATGACTCCACTGCATTCCAGAAAAGCTTCTTGAAGAGAAGCAAGACAGCTGTCTCCATCCCAACAGCACAGGTCTGAAATGCAGACTTAGTTCAGCAAGGGAACCCCATTGATCTCAAGTAAGCCACAACAGCCATCACACAGCAGCTCCTGAGCACTACTGAATTGCAAAGTGTCTTGTATCAACAATTTACAAGGACAGTACATGCCCCTCAAGTCAGCCAATTTTCCAAAAGTTCTTTCTTAAAAATAGTATTTGGTACTTGCAGCTTATGTAGCAAGCAGGAACAGTTAAAAGAGAAGTATCATACATGTTTACAGAAAACTGGTCATCACAAGAAAACTTTAAAAATTTGAATGCAGACAAGAAAAGGAATGTCACTTTTCTTTAAACCTTTCTTTTAAAAGATGAATACTTTCATATTCTATTGTTAACCCTTACTGTGGAACATCCTATAATCAAATAAGTTATAACCATAAAAACACATTTCTACCGAATTCATTCTAAAAACTAAAACCCACTACTCATCCTCACTTGTCAGGCTGGTTTCTAGCTGCTTAAAGAAAAATTGCAATCAGAACTACAATCTACGTTGCTTCTGAAATGGGGTAATTATGTGGAGGAGGGCCCCCAGTGTGACAGTCACATGCAAGTAACTTTCACACTAATACATGCACAACACTCTGTAATGGTAGCAGGTACCATCCAATAACTTGCCCACTACAGGAGCTAGAACATTCTGTGTATTTGCTTAAATAAAATTAAGAAATCTAAACTTTTGGTCACATCTTAAAACACTGTAGAATACAGTTTTTCTTATTATTTATACTTGCCTTGTCCCGTTGGCCAATTTGTTTGAAAAACTAAAAATAAAATGCAATAAAAATTCCCCAATACAAAAAGACTGTAATCAACCATCTAAACATCTTTGTTGGTATAAGTGTAATTGTGGAATTTGGTCTGCTTTCTTTTCAGAAGAAAAAAAAAAAAAAAAAAGAAAGCCTCATTTTGTCCTAAGACTTCCACTTTAACATGAACCTCTACTCAGCCCAAGATACATCCTCAGCACCAACCAACCACTGTGCTACTCATCTTTGTATTTCTTCCTTCTAAGCACTGTTCCCAACCAAGCACAGCCCCACATACAAGTACTGGCAGAAACCAGATGTTTAATTCAAATGATGAAGCCAAGTCTCCAAAGGATGAATCCTGAACTAGGTACATAAGCCCTCTCAATAAATGCAAACTTCATCTGGCTTTTAAAGCCAGATTATACCAGTGGTGTGAACACAGTTATAAAGATAAAAATGCGCTTCTACTAAAGGGGACAAGTATAAGGCACATTTATAAGCCAGTATAATTGTGGCCACAGCAGTGATTATACTGATGTAACGACACTGGTAAAAACCACAGCTACAGTCACTCAAAACGTTTTGGATCAGGGTTTGGCAATCAATTGCCTTATGACTGCTCAAACATAAATTAACACTGCCCTCAAGACAACAAACCTTCCCAACCATCTATATTCAGGTATGTGTCACTCAACCATTTCTAGGGCCATTTTTAAATTAAGCTGCAATTGGTCTTGAGATGTAATAGTATCACTTCCTCCCAGGTAAGTTATGCTGTTCAAAGGGCTTTCTATGCAAGAGCTATAGATCAATCTCTACCCTAATACTTACATGGTAAAGAGCTATCACTTCCAGGCAGCTACAAGCCACCACTACTTTTTTTTCTTAGTTTTGATGCGTTTTTTTGTTCAGAAGGTAACGATACTCAGTTTCTCTCAATCTCAAATAATGCCAAATATAGATAACTCATGCTGGGCATGGACACTGACAATATAGCGAGTTAACAAAGCTGCTCAATCCCATCCTATGGCCCAAGCATAAATAAGCTAAACATACAGTGGGTACCATTAGACACTGGACATCTACCACCTGCAATATTCAGTTATACTGCAGCTGAATTACAAAATAATCAAGCACCGACCTGTGGTGCTTTAAATGTCCATTCTTACAACAGAACCCATGTAGCCAAAGAAAATATTTTTACAATAAAGATCTGTGCCCTCATTTAATGGTAAACCATGAATGACTGTGCAGTAGTCTTCTCTTCCGGTACTCAGAAGTAAACTGCTCCCATCTGTAATCTTTCAGTTGTGATCTCCTTCTTCAGCATCTTGAACTGTAGGAAAGCAAAAACCCACCAAAACTTCCCCCCCAAGATCACTTTTCCCTCTCCCAAGATTTAAAAAAAAAAAAAAAAGAAAAAAAAAGAAAAAAAAAGAAAAAGAAGTGAGTTTGACACCATCTTCTTCTGCATTCACTGAGCCCGGTTAGGTTGAAGAGCCACAAGTTTTACTCTGGAGGGTAATAAGAAATGTACACATGAATGCCATTTTGTACAGTTGACATACTCTATGAGCTGGTTGACTCTAAGCTTGATTTGGTCCAGTCTGCTGTTGCTGCATCTCTTAGGAAACATTAGTTATAGGTTTGTACTTCTTGAATCTGGTCCATTCACCAGTAGCATAGTTCATTTCAAAGACCGTATCAACCAACATAGTGGTGCTGCCAGTGCCATCTGCCTTTGGTAAATCTTCTGTATGCTCACTAAGTTTAATTTGGATGATGTCACCTTGCTCTTGGCAAGGATTCTCTGTGAAAACAAAAATAGGAACAAATTATACATTTCAGTACTGTATCAAAAAAAGAAAGAGCACTTGATGGAGATTCCAAACCTTAGGCCGAAAAAATCCACAAACAAACCCCAAACCCAAAACTGAGCAAGTAATGGCACTAATACACATAGCCACACAAAGATCTTCCTCCCTCCATACATCACAGACTGAGCTTTGAGGATAATAAAACCAGACCTCAAAAGATCAACCTCAAGGCTAAAGTAACTGAAGAAAAACAAAAGGGGGAGTAAAGCATGCCAATGTCATTTGTCTGCCTCAAGAACCATAAGAGAAGCTTATATTTAAATGGGAGCTGGTAAACTTGAAGGACCAGAGTTAGGTTATTTGGGATACATTTTGTAGTTAAAAACCTCAAAAATTGTCAGCTGTTTGGGAATCCCATACAGCTTCACTGAAATCACTCATCCAAGACTCAGTTCCATTCCAGTAGAAGTATGGAGTGTTACACTTCAAGGTACTGAAACTGACACTCAGGAAGCTCAAGAATATCTTAGTTGGCAGTTATTTACCCAGCCTTCAGAAAGTGCTGACATTATTACTGAAGGAATTCATGTTTTTATATCCGTATCTATATATATGCATATGTGAATATATATAACAAACATGCACACTTCCAAAATAATATTTTACTTTGCATTAGAAAAAGTTGTCTATGTAGATATTAAAGTACACCCTCCTACTGCAATTTGAAGTAGCATCTAGTACTAAGAACACCATCATTAATGCAAGATACATAAAACTTTCTTAAAGCTCAGGGATCATCACAGTAACTCGACCCTGGTCATCTTCGATAATGTACTGCATTAATCCAAATGCATGAGCCACATTTAGGCTCCAGCACTCCAGTGATAAGAGCCCTCAAATACCAAATTAGAAACCAGAGCTAGTGCAGATCACAGAGTTCACTTAAGGACTCTTAAGCCCCTTCTCATCTGATAATCTTCTGGTTAAAACAGCCTTGGTCTACCAAGGCCAATATATGACAGGATCTAGCTATCAGACAGCTTATCTCCCTGTGATTCACAGCACCTGTAGTTACCTGGAGTCTCCAAGACAATAGTTGCTACACTTCTAATGCCGAGGAACTACCAAAGAGGCTCTGTACTACACAACTTGTACCTCAACTTGCCACAAAAGAACTTACTCGTATTGGTCTTCTAGACAGACTACTAGGACCTAACTAGTCTGTTCACTGTTCTGACTGGCTGCCTTGTTTCTCCTCAACCCATAAGCCACACTATTACATGTGTTCAGTTATGTCTATATTGTGTTTAGCAGCTGCTCTGCCAGATTGTTTGACTAACTGGAAATCGACTCTAAAGACTTGTTTCCAGGTAGTTACAACTAAGGTATTTAAAACTGTAATCCATAAACTATATACAGTCCAGAGTAAGGCAAAGAGTCCAGCAGATACAGAGTAAAGCTAAAACAAGAGCCTTGCACTCATATATGCATATTTAGAAATGCTAGGCTGTATTTCAGATTTGTATTTCAGTATTCAAAAGCAAGCTACATTAGTTTCAATACATGCCTCTGGATCCTGCCATGAATCCAAGTATAAGAGCCTTTTCTGGTCTTGTAACTTTGTTTGCAGTCTTGAACATTTCCTGTGCAGCATACATTTGCTCCCTCTGCAACAGATATAACAAATATTAATTCCAATGGAGAATACACTGCCAAGGGGTATCATATTAATATCTACAGACAAACGTAAGGGTAAGGTGAAAGTCTGTAGACCTACAAGAAGGCTTTCCCTCTAACACCTACACCTAACACTTACAGCAGTGACAACTGAATTCTGAAACCAGAAAAAAACAACCCACACCTTTAAATAGTTACAGAAGCATCTACTAAGAGACTTAATGTTTACAACAATTTTGTGTTCTTTATGACATTAGGAAAAAATAAGAAAAAACCCAATGTTTCCTCTACAGTCCAAACCCAGGCTTGCAATAGTTTCAGAGGAATTTTTTTTTTCTTTAATAAATGAAGAAGAGGTATTGAAAAAGTCACCCAGTTTCTTAAAGTTCAGATCTTTCAAGTCAGGCTTACAGATGTGCTTTGCAAATTCCTCAAATCAGCTGCATCTTGAATTAGTTACCTGCTAAACTTCAAGCATGGCATGTAATGTACACCAACATACCAGCAGTAAGAAGCTTCAGGACATAACTGCTGTTGAGTTTAGTTTCCTCCCAACTCTCAAGTTTTAAGAGATGTGTAATGGGGAGGTGAGGGGATCAAGGAATAATCTATCGATATCTTTCCTCCTAGCATGGCAACGACAGGATCCTTTTTAGCAGCTTACATTGTATGCAATTGGCTGGGCAATAGCTCCCAAAACTCTTTAGAATGAGTAACACAACATTATTTTACATAATGAAGAGTAGTAAATATAGACATCATACTGTAACATCAACACTGCACAACTAAAAGTGTTATGATGAACATTTTTAAGACAGCAAAGCTAACAAAGCCACAAAGCATTTTCAAAATCTTTGGTTATAAAAAAGCAGCTTCAGCTATTCTGTGATCCAAAGGCCAGGAACTGCCAACATACTAAATGAGATCTGTAATAAAAGTTTCCATTTTCCAATCTACATCAAAAGCAGATGGTTTTACTCACTGTGAGAGAGAGGCTTTTTTTAGGTGGTGGCTGTTGCTGAGTTTGAGGGGCCACTTGTGGTGCTTGTGCCGCAGGAGAAATGGCAGGAGGTGTGGTAGGTGTTAGGGGTGAGGTAGGTGTAGCTGCAGGTGGATTAGAGTTACTATTATACATGGGTGTTCTTTGTTTGAATTGTGCAGGAAGAGTTGTGGTAGCATTTGGAGCTGCAGGCTCTTCAGTCTGTCTGTTAGTCTGCAAGGCCTCTCGTGCAGAGCCAGCTGCAAAAACCCATCAGGATAATTAAAAAACATTATAATCCACAAACAGGATTAGCATCACTGGTGGCTTTTAAAGAAAACGAAAAATTCTGATTATTCCATTTTAGCACCACAATTCAATATGTCATCAAATATCTATATGAAAAATTGAAGAGCAAATGCTCTTTCCACTCATTTATCTTCAGCAATAATTAGATAACTGAGGGACTAGCTGTCCAATTTGGATTACACTATATTTAGCACCAAATTTTATGTTATATCAGGTTTATTAAATTTAAACTGCTGTATTTATTTTTTGGTTAATATTGCTATAACAATGGTACTCTGATCCTACCAGGATTATTGCTGTACTGTTACATAGAAGCCAAAACCACAAAAGCATTTAATCAGTTTTTACCTAGAGTAGCAGCAGCTTCCAAAGGAAATGGTAATTAAATCTCAGCCAGTAATAAAAATGGAAATACACAAATACTTGAGCGGATAACAGAATTAATTGTAGTCTTCACAAATCACTCATTATTTAAACACTAACTGCTAAGAGGGTTAAAACCCCATAATATTTACAAGTCCTGTTTCTCAAAGTTGATCCATTCACCTGCACTTAAGGAAGTTACTAATCCAAACCTGGCTGCAGGTGGAGGTTACATATATGCCAAAGTTACTGTGATTTCACAAGCTACCATCTGCCCAGCAAACAGTAATTACCCAGTGCACACTCTAACCAGTTATATTCTTTTGCAGCTCTTAAGACAGAGGCACAGCTTCTTAAGCACCTTTCACAAATCTCATGAGGTTTAAGCTAACTTATTCACGTGGTGCTCACAGGAGCCTAAAAGGCAGATACAAACCAGAGCTGCGCTGATGCTTTTCAGATCAGATTTTAGAGAATGAGGTCTACCACTCTCCATCTAGGCAGAGACACAGCACTGGTTTTAACAATATAGCTATTATCCAGTAAGATGTGGAACAGGACAGTGAACACTTGAGAGGACAAACATTTGTAACAATTAGTTACCCCTTAATTTTGTACAAATCTCAAGTTTTATTACTGGCTTCCTCATGTCAGAATAACTGACTTGCAAAAAGTAATATCTTAATTTTGCAGCCTCAGTATATGAGACCATTTGTGGATCTTCTGTGTGCATCTTACACCAAGGAAACAGTTTTATATTCCTCATTGGTAAGACGAGTCAGACACTCCATACTCCAGAAGGAAAAAATGATTCAAAAAAATAGAGAACAAAGACAATAGAGAATTTTAAACTAGGCTTTTCCTGCTGTTGAATACAGTGCCAAGGCTCTAGAAAATAATACTAGCTGCTGACAACACTGATGTGCTTTTGGCTGCATTCCTTCTGGAGATGCCAGTTTTCTGCCAGAGAAAGATTTGCACAGACCTTCAGAGAGCTTCTAAACTGTTTCACAGTCAAGTGAAGTGATCAGGTTCTACATATGCATTTTTCTATAATGACCAACATGTCACAGCTCACATACATAGAGACAAACATTACAGTACCAAATCACAACAAGCAAGAGTAAAAACAATGCATTAAACTGAAACACTGGTTCTCTGTTAACTGCAAGGTCTGGTAATGAATCCCAGTTATGCACAGCTGTTAGTGCAAACTGATACATTCCTTTAAAGGTTTTACACACAGCAGGGAAGGAAAAGTAAAACCAAGTGTGTTAAAATAAAAGGTGTATAAACAAAGTACTTGTATGAACACTATTTTTTTTTTACTACAGGCAATTTTCTAGAATTGAAAATAATATAGCACTTTTCAAAATCTGCTGGAGCTCAGCTATTATCTATCAGACTGTTACAAAAGGGTAAAAGGAAAATGAATGGCTTGATCCCAGCCTGTGTGAAAGCTAATATGTACTTGTCTCTAGAAACTTGTCTGACTCTTGAAAGCAACTGTTTTGTAAGTGCATGCATATAAATGTGTGTACAGAGTATGTACTCTAGACTTATATGTATTACTGGTGCGTCTTCAGGGTCTAAAAAAATTCTGGATTTTATATTACAGAGTAAGGGAAAAAACCCAAACAGGAAATTGCTTTGCTTGCTTGACTTTAAAACAGGCATTTTCTTTATTTAGGTTAAATGACACATCTGGTTGCCTACAACCCAAAGGCTGGGTTCCTGCAATAGATTTTTAGACTGCTAAGGTTAAGTTTCACGAGTTGAGGGATAATAGGTTGATAAATAAAAGAAGAGTGACACAGTAAAACTGTATAGAGTTGGAGGTATTAGGTCCCAACAGCAAAAAAGGATCTTTTACCTGGCTGTGTTTCAGAGCTTGGGATGTATGAGGAAGATGGCACCACACTGGGGGTAGCAGGTAAATAGCTTGTAGAAGGTAGTGCAGGCTCATTGTTCAATGAGCCCAGTTTCTGTAAAACAGAAAAGAAAGTGTTATAGCCATACTGCATATATATGTGTTGTTTCTGCATTTTAAATACAATTTCAACATTATTTCTGCTACAATATTCCTTTTGGGAACTTAATTATGGACTCCTCTGTTAGGGTTGAAAGGGCAAACCTGCCCTAACTCCCTATACAAACTTCAGACATTAGAATTACACCAGGAGAGAAAAAGCACTTTTTCTTTCCCCTAATTCAGATCCAAGTTGCTTCTGAAGGCAAAATCTCAGCCAGGAAAAAAAACTATTACATAGAGTGTCCTTCTGCAAAGAGAGTCAAGCTGCTGTTCCTTTGTCCCATTACTCAGTTAGCAGTGTGGACACCAGATGATGAAATCTGCACAGATGGTGCTCTCAAGAATTACACTATAGTAATAAGTGATCTTCTGCCTAACCCAGTATGCTTTTCACTGTTAGCAAGCAGAAACCTGTGCTCATCCATGGGCAAAAGGCTTACTAAAATATTACCCAGGAGAATGCAAAGGCCTCTGGGACACAAGCAAATAGAAGGCAGCAGTAAAAGCACAGGTAAAATCTTGTTTCTACTGAAAGAGGCAGTCAACACAAACATGGTGTCATCTAGTATCAAGCCAAAAAAATGCCACATTTTGTGACATTTTTACATTAATTATACATGATATTGCACAGACAGCATAAAGACAACTGCATGGTATCTCTATGAAGATCTTCACTTTAGTCCAATCCAGTCTTGTAAACGTAAGGGGTTGACAGAGGTAAGAAGTTTTGGGGGAGTAAGTCTAGCAGACAAGTCATTTAAGGCAGCCTTACTAGGTAAGAGTAAGATGGATATTCTGTAACATGTGGAGCTTGCCAAAAAAAATACTCAGCATTCTGCAGTAAGACAGGCAATGACATTCACTCCTGACACAGGCCTACCAGTACCTGCCTATACATTATTTTTGGCATGTGTGTCAGATTTCTGCCCCTATAACCATGGAACTAGTGTTGCATGTGCTTATCATTAGGCTCTGGAGGAAAAAAAAAAAGCCTGGCTCACCAACCAAACCACAGGTCTTTTAAACAGTACTCTCCAAAGGCAAGTGTTGTATATCAACACATGGACTTACAGAGGCAAAGGTAATCATGACTACTTGAAATGTGAAACAAGAGAAGACACTTGAGATTTGAGATGGATGTCTCTTGCCCTGGGAGGCTTGCAAACACTGGGTGCAGCAACCTCAAATCATCTATAGTATCTAAAGAACCCAGTTGTCCAAATTAATTCTAGGCTTGCTGGAATAGAACAGACAGTTTCTAATTCAGAAGTGAGGGGAGGATCTAACATCCTTGTAAAAGTTATTTCCTGACTGAGAAAATATAAAGCTGCATCACAGCTTTTCCAATGCACTGAGTCTGAAAGGATAGGAAAAAACCCTACACACAACTCCTCCCCCAACTCCCTGATTGAACTACCTCTAGCAACAAGTTAGCTTTTTCCTTAGATCCTAAACAACTTTTGTATTAAAAAGAAAAAAGACTTAAGAGAAGGAGTGGCCACCTCTGAACTTTTTGGGTTTTGAGAACAACAAATCTCTAAGTGATGGGTAATTTGGACAGAGATCAGTTCCTCTGTATTTTTCCTCCCCTTTCAGCAGTAATGGGACTGGCTAAGCCTAGTTACAGATGGGTCTGGAGACCTCAGAAAAAGCTGCCTTCTGGATTAAGTGTCAATTCTCAAAGATTACAAGCTAAAAATACAGAAAAGACCCACAGAAGGTTACTAGAGTGTAGGTCCTTTTCTCAATCCAGAAGACAGATGAGCTGTAAAGACTTCTGTCTTACTTGGCTGCTTATATTCAGCTGTCTCTCCCAGGCATAGGCCAATGACAAGCGCTCCTCACAGAGACTTCTGTGGGCACTATTCCACTGGGGTCACAAAGGATGCACAGGCACAGAGTGAAACCCGCAGGAATTCCTGAAAATGATACTACCTCTCTAGGGTCACAGAGCACTCCTAGCACTTTCATCTCTGACTACAATCCTCAGTTACAGAAATGCCATATGCCATCATAACTTAAAACAGCAACAAAAAAAAATAAAAACAAAATCTTTACCTTCATCCTGCTTTGAATTTTTTCTCTCATTTGGCAAAAATATAATGGAATTTCAAAATAACTATGTAAAGACTTTTACATTACGAGGCACATTTCAACTAAGTAAATATCATTACAGCATTTAAGTGTTTTAGAATAACAAGCATCATGGTTTCCTCATTTTTGTTTTTTTTAGGTGTTTTTTTGTTTGTCTGTTTTCATTTTGTTTGGTTTTACCTGTGTAGACACAAGGCCAGCAGCATAATCTGGGGTAGCATTTTCTACTACTGTTTCTTCTTTGGCTTGTTTTTCCACAACTTCTGTATCTATTGCATAAGAACAGAAGTCAGTTCAAGGAAATTTTCTGAAATATTTAATTATATGTACTTTTTTAAACAAAGATATAAAAGGGCATTTCTCAAAGTCTGATAAAACATGGTTAAATAAGTATATGCTGAAAGGTTGGTAGATACAGTAGTCTTCACACACAATTTTATAATCAACCCAGTTGTGAGCTGAACCACAATGTATATCCATTAAGATATAGCAATTGAGCAACTGGGCAGAACTGGCTGAATTTGTGATATTAGAAAGCATCAAAATCCAAGCAAAAATTTAATTGCAACTATGATTTTGTTCTGAAATGGTACTAATTTTTTTGTAACAAATACAAAAAGGCTGGTTTGGGGCAAATATGCTGCCCAGTATATCTTCATGACATGGTTAAGTAGAGCACTGCACTGTCACTTGAGTTAAGAGCAGTATATCAGATATTATTCACTTGTTAAGATCTTTCCACCAGAATTCTGGAGAGCACTAAGTTTCTTTAACATTACTTTCAATTAATTTACTTGGCCACACAGCCAGCAGAAATAAGTACACCAAAATAACTAAGAACAATTCCAGTACTGAAGCCATTCACACACCTCTGTGCTGCACAACTGGCTAGTTCAATCCTTTCATGCAACTGAGTCAAGTTATTACCCAGGCACATGACAATATAAGGAGCATTAAAAAAAAAGGTGAGGATCCTCCCTTAAAGCATTTTTTGTTTGAGTTTCACCCCCCTCCCCCTCCTTTTTTAAAGTTCAGTTGAAGATGAGTTTTATCAAATTAAGAAGAAAATGTTACTACAAATCTAGATCCTATTGGCAAGTGTATTAATAGCCTTTGGAAGCAGCATGCTACACCAACCTAATGTCTTTCTTCTTCTCTTTGCTTCACGGCCAGCTCCTACCATATCCAGCTCAGAGATATCTAGAAGCTAAAAAAAAAAAGACCACAGAGAACTTAATAACCATTGTTAATTTTTTTGTACTTGATCTCAAATATTTCCCTTAATTTTTTCTTTAATACATTGATACTTGATCCAAAACAGCATCACAAATTCATTTGAAGGAGTGTACCTACCTTCACTCCTCTTTCTTTGCGCAAAGGTGTTCTTGAAGGAGGAATAGGAGTTCTGTTTCCAGAAGAACTAAATACACTGGGTGCTGAAGTACTCCTGAATGGAGCTTGTTTTGGTATTCCCTTGAGTGGTGCTTAGGGAAGATCAGAAAAGGCAACAATTGTAATATATGCTTAATTAGTTACAAAAACACAATAATAAGGAGTCCTTTGCCTTTTTTCCCCCCTTCTTAACACACACACCCACACATCAAATGTTTATAATGTGGAACTGTCTATAACACACTAAGTGTTCCCCAAAGGTCAGATTAGGTTTCAGCCTTCAAACAAGGAGTAGGAGTCAGTCTCTAGGCTAATGCTTGCAACCCCATTCTATGTGAAGTAATCAAACAGGTGCACTGCCATCAAAATACACTCTTCCTACATACATTGACACTTCCCTTACTTATGAACTTTGAACACATAAAAAGGTATTGGGCATAAATGTTCTGAATCCAATTATTGACAAAGTTGCTCTTTAAGATCTAGTTACTTCGGTAAAACTATATTTAATCAAAGATTCTTAGCCAAGCTTCTGTGGGGCTGAGCACTTGCAATCTACTAGAAAGGTAAATTACTACTTCACACTACTAGGGGTCTGAAATTCCAGAGTTGCTGTTTGCACAAGGAAGAGGATCCAACTGGGGTCTATACTGCAATCGGAAGACCTGCTGTCTCAGTATTCAATAGAAACTGACACACCTGTAAGAAGCTGTTTTCCCTCAACTTTACACTCTTGCCCTTCTAGCTCACATTTAACATAAGCGTTGAAGACAGCATTCTTTCATCAATTACTAAAAAAATCAGATACACATATAAAGGTCTTTAAGCCTCCTGACAATCTCATCATACCCTACAATTTGAATATAAACACAGAATTTTAGTTTGAGGCTAGATAATCTGTACTGAATATGCTTTGACCATAGGACAATCCTCTCTGACGAATCTAAGTTTCAGCTGAGTAAACTCCAGCTGATCCTATAACTCATAGTTCTGGAGACCATCTGGCTCTAAAGGTCAAGTTTAAAAACTAGCTTCCGTAGTTCAATGGCTAGAAAAAACGTCAAGTGGTCAATCTGTATACAAGGACAATTTTTAGTTCAACTTATAAGTACACTTTTTACATCTCCTGCATGAAAACGTGACTCAACTTTGGTACTCAAAACCACATCTTAAATAGCATTGACAAAGTACTTCATATCTTCTAACCACCACACCAAGAAATCACTCAAGTTTTACACCTCAGCACCATATTTCTGGTGAGAAAAGTTACAGCTGTGCAGCGATTTAAAGTATGAAACTAATTTTGAACTCTCCTCTGGCTCCTAGTCAAAAGTTTAGTTGAAAAATTCAAGCAGCTCAGGAACTTCAGCAAACGTTGAAATCTATTAATGCAAAGTTGAAGAATGATTATGTATCTTTGTCATCTCCATTAAGTAGAAGCCACTGCACAGCCTTGGCTGTAGAGAGCACACTGTCCCCTCTTCTCCATGCAGAATTACACAAATAGAAGATGCCTCAGTCTACTTCACAGCATTTCAAAGAGCACAGGAGATTACAGTGATCCACTCTGCTCCCTTTTGGAGCAACACGGCTTAGTCAGGAGTTATTCCTGGAGTAATGCAAATTAAATTCTTACCAGAGTCTATAGGCATGATCTAGCTGCATACATTTTAGAAGCATGGCAGATATACCTGACATTTAAGATAAACCCCACACTCTTGTTTTTTCTGACAAGACATGTCAGAAATATTTAAATATCAAGAGAGAGGGGAGGCAGAAAGGGATAAATCCTTTCCTTCAACAAGAATTAAGTTTTTGTAAAAACTAGGATGCAATTTTATTCTTCATCAAGGCTACTTTAAGTTATTTTCTTCCCACAAAGTGATGAAAGTGAGCCATACTTGTTGTATCTATCTTTTTGACCAGTCCCCTGCCTTTGGCATGGAAAGGCACTCCTGCAGTCTTCTTGAGCTGCTGTGCTGTTTCTGTTGCTAAAAAGAAAAAGGGCTTTAGTTATTACAAAATCTGTGCTGAAAAACTACAATACATAGCATCTTATACAAAATGTTATTAACTGATACATAAAAAATTGGTATAGCAACAAAGAAAGAATTATATTTCAATTAAAAACCAGGTCATTTATGTGAGGTAAACACAGTATTTGGAGAAAAAAGCAAAATCAATATGACTATGCAACTGACAAGAGGGTCTAAGCTAAAAAGTTATCAGAGTAGACAACTTACTTGATAGAGACTGAAATAATTAAAGGAAGTTCTATATAACATCATAAAAAGTTCTAAAACTTGTATCTAACCAGATCAACTACTCAAGTTACAAGCAAGCAAGAAGCAAGCTGCTGCAACAGAAAAGCAGGTACATGAAACTATTTTAAGATCACTTACAGTTCAAGCAGCTACCAATACCTATATGTATACATAGGCTACCTTTTGTGAGCAAAAACCCTCTTGGCTTTGACAGCCTATATAGCCATACTGAGCAAAAGAAAGCATTAATTAGCAACTCTTGCTCCCTTTTGCAAAAACATATGGCAAAATAAAACTAGGTTCTCATTTCAGTTTTGTTTCAGGAGCTTTAACCAAAGCTGTCCCTCACAAGTCTTCACAACTGACTGTTAAATATACCCATGAAAGAATATATCTGTGCTTTAAAAAGGTACAGCTTTTTGTACGGCTTGAAACCTGAACAGCATTTAAATCAAGATTAGCATTTTAATGTAATCACGGCCAGAATAACTTGCACCTTCTTTTCCACACATATCAGACTAGCAAAGAAAAAAAAATAAAATAAGAAAATCAGTCAAAGCTCTTGCAACAGAAAATGTTAATGTATATTCCCATACTGGAGCATAAGACTGAATATAAATTTTCCTTTCACCATTTAATTTGTTACTCAATCTTATCAACTAGCTGTAATACTACTTACATTTCTGCAAGAGTTCAGCTCTGAGAGTGGCACTTTTAGGTTTCCTTTTCAGCTGGAAGTGTTTCACTGGGGGAGTAAGTGGCCCAGCTAGTGTTGTCAAGGCATTTTTGTTTAAGTATTGGCATTCCAAGGGCAACATTGCTGAAGTTTCACATTCACTTACTGCACAAAGAGTTAACACAGGACACATGGGTATTAGCACCTCTTTGACAGCTAATTACAAAACATTTTACACCTAGGCTATACAGGTTTTTTAAATTTTAGATTACTTATTGAAACACCAAGAGTAATTTAGTTATAATTACATAGTATATAACCAGTTATTAGGAAGTTTGTTTTTCACATTAGCTTCCTAAGAGCTTCCATGTTAATCATACCTAGTCAAGTTACAGGAATCTTAAATATGCTACTATTGTCAGAGAGTAAAAAGAGATAAAAATGGTTGAATTCTCAGATTTCTTAAAAATTACACATAAAAAGGAAACTACTGAACAAAAGTCCAAACTAAAAGTGCAAACAGACAAACGATCATTTGTTTATAGTAAGAAAACAAAATGCTTCCACCTCCAAGACATTTCATTATTGGTCTGCTGCAATCCTAACTCCACGACTGACTGTCGGTGCCCGAGGGCTTTTTCTAGGCTAAATCAAACCCACTGAAGTAGCAGTAGCTTTACATCACCATTTACCACATTGCTTGAAGCAGCAACTGTGCAAGTGCCTGAGCCAATACTTTTGCTGCCAGGCAATCCATAGCTAGTCAGATATCAGCAGCACACCCCTTCTCCTGATCAGTCTCCCCCACAGCACCTCTCATTTGCTGGCTGGAGCAGCACTTCCAGCAGAGGTGCACCCCTCCTGCCCAATACAACAGCGGTGCTTCCACGCACACGAGGCTGTCTGCACAAGCACTGCAGAAACAGAGCCTTACTGTCATCTTTGGTACTACAACACGCAAAACAGAGCAATATATGAAAAAGCTCAACTTACTAAGCTGTAGTAAGGCAGTTATTAGCTATCAGTGCACGCACAGACTGTCTATGATGCTAATGGATCCACATTAACTTGCATGTTGCCCTTCAGAAACGCTCAGGGTAATACCTGACATGCAAGTTCTGACAACGTGTGAAAAGATAATTTAAGAAGTTACCATTCCTCAAATATCACAGTTCCCAGTCCAGTAACGTGCCAGGTCACGAACTGTGGCAGTTAAAGAGACAAGACATACTGCTTGTCCTGATACCAATACTGTTAAGATAGCAAGACTGCCTGTGAAGCCACAGGTTACTTCTGGAAGACAAAAAAAATGTCGCTGACAGAAAAGGCTTACCTTTTTCTCTAAGCTCTCCTAAAATATCTTGAACATTGGGATTCTGTTCTTCAAGATCAAGGTTAAGGGAGCCAGTATCTGGAAAGGATTTTAAAATATCAGCTACCATTAAGACCCAGGGGTCTGAATCCAAGGTAGCGAGCTGGACAATTTCAGTCAGTGCCCCTTTCATCTACCAAAAAAAGAAAAAGAAAATCAGCCAATTGGAAACTGTTTTAAACAGGTTATAGTTGGATTTTTTTATTTTAAAAAGACACTAGCATAAACATGCACAATGTTTTACTACTGGGGAAGGGAAGAGGGAGATTGCTACAACACAGTTATACATTAACTCTAGAATTAAGTAAAGAATGAACTAAGATAATTTTTTTTTTTAATATTGCTTTTGATCAATACAATGCAAGTTTGTTTTGAGCTTCTGGTAGCCCAAAGCTTTGTATAGCACTGAATATTTTTACTAAAAGCAACAGGATAGATTCTTACATTACTGTCTCCTTACATTCTACAGTTATACTCCCAGTGTACCCACACCTTATATTGAGTGATAAGAACATGCAACTAGAATACAAGCTATTTAGAATAAACATCTAAACGAAGATGTGCCCCTTTCTGGGCCACAGAACAATATAGCAGACAGACC
This sequence comes from Antrostomus carolinensis, assembly GCF_000700745.2. Lineage (NCBI taxonomy): Eukaryota > Metazoa > Chordata > Aves > Caprimulgiformes > Caprimulgidae > Antrostomus > Antrostomus carolinensis. The sequence goes on from NW_010335638.1 coordinate 28,735, forward strand.
ATATCTGCATCAGACGAATGTAAACTAAGTCCTCAAAATTTTACTTAAGCTTAGATAAAAATAAAGTGTTCATGCTAATTAAAACTGTATTGTCTGACAAAAACTATGTATTACAGAAGTACACCTCGACCTTCAATATGCCACAAGTAACAAGATTTTCCATCTACCCAAAGTTTCTAAGAGTTATTTTTCTTTAAGTACCCATCTTGAAAAAGGGGAAATGGTGCATAAGATTAATAAAGAAAATTCACTGTCACAGTATTTTCTTTTAATTACTGATCAACACATCTGTTGGCACTATGAAATTAAATAAAAATCAAGGTGACTACAGTCGTGTTTACCCAGTGGATCTCTTCAATTAGTTGTTTTACTTCATCCACAGGTAAGCTTAAAACCCCCAAATAAAGACTGAACACTTGCTTTTTTTTTCCTCTAAGTAAATTTTTACATAAGCATTAAAGCATTAGCTTCACAGAGCTAAGATGTTTCAGATCTACTGTGCATCTATCAAGCCACGAAATAGAACAGTAAAATTATGTATTTAGACATACTCTAACTGTATGGTATTAACAATGAAGAATTTACAAGCAAGCACAAGGAAATACTTTGATTTTGACTTTTCACAACTCACTGTGGCACATACAGCTTAGTTACAGTCTACATGTTTCTGAACATAGGGAGAAAAGCAAGGGATTCATCTTCACCTTTATGCTGTATCTCTTTCCCCTTAATTAGAACCAGTTTTTTCTTATATGGAAAAAGTTTAGTAATATAAGCTTAATCTACTCATGCAACTCTAATAAATAAAAGTTAAATCTCTGCTCTCCATTCTTCCGCCCTGAGCACTTTTAAAGCTCAGAGGTAGACAAACATATTAACATTTCTCAATTCCTTTCACCCACACAATGTTATTGCCCTCTCACTTTAAAGAAGTTTACAAATGCACTACAGGAGTAGTTTGTTCTTTACCCCTTGCATGTTTTAGCACTATTAATGTGCTTGTGAAATTAACCAGATCAGTTCATTGACCAAAAACTTAGCATCTGTCTACAGCTTTAAGTTTAATAAGCCCCTTAGTGCATTTGACTACAGTCACACAAACACCAGAACCAAAAAAAGAGGGGAGCAGAAAGTAGACACTATAACAGTCAGCAGCTATCTTCTTCAGCAGCACAATTTATTTGATTTGGATTAAAATGCTCACATGATCATGACCATGCACTGTTTATCAAGTTGTCAAATTTAGCCAACACCTATCCAATGGAGAGAATAAATTTCTAAGGTTCTAGTCTTTGCTGTCTCTCCACTGCTCATTTCTTTCTCAGTAAACATAAGAAATCCACCTAGTCTCCACAGACTTGTCAATCTCTCTGTTCTAACCCTCAACTGCTCAACACAAGTCACTGGAGTGATGAGTGTGAATACTACTGAAACAAAGTCCTTTATTCTCTTATCTATCCTATAGGAGTTACAGTACTGATTTACACAAAACATCTGAAAACTATAAACATGCTATGAAAGCTGATGAAGCTATGATTTATTTATAGCTCTTTTTTAATCTGGACACCACTAACGCAGGTAAGTGTATAGAAATGTAATTTCCTCCATCAAAGCAAACTCAGGCAATAACAGGAGGAAAGATGCCTCCTGTATCCTCCCAATTTACCCTTCGTATCTGCTCCACAAAACTCCTCTTTGTACCAAAAACTCAGAGCTTCACACCTATGCTATTTCTGTTCCTCTGGAGCTCTTGCCTGGGCATGCTACATCCACACTGCTCTCAGAGCAGCTAAAGTCTGGGCAACCTACTTATGCCAGAACCCACTGCTCCACATTACTTTGGTTCCTTCAAGAACAGAGCCCAGAAACAACTTGTTTGGCTAGTGCTGGGCAAGTGACATTATCATAAGGCCTCACAGCAGAAAGAACATGGTGAAAGAACAGTCACTGTCACACAGGGAAGTGAAGCCCATGAACATGTACTATGAGCTAGCCAGAGACTTTGCCTGAATATGGGTTTGCATTTAACAAGCCTGGATTTGAGTTTTTACTCAGGTTTGTCTTCAAATGGCAATTTAAATATATGTTCCCTGTTCACTGATGAACTGGCAGCTGAAAAAATTTCATTTGTGGTTGGAGAATGCATGAAGTGCAACTCAAAATAACAGAGAATCCTAAATACAGTTTTTCCTGTTACTTTACAGAGCGCAGCCATAATCCCAAACTCTTAATTGTACAGGATTGCAACACTGGGTCAATCAGAGTCCCACTGGCTCCAACCAGCATCCTGTTCAGCACGAATGTCAAGATCTGATGCAACACGTTATGGCATTTCTCTCATCTAAAACCTAAGGATCTTCAGTATTTTTTCCTCAGTCTGATGGCACAGGAAAAGAGTACAGGGCACAACTAAAATATTCAATAAGAAAGGATCAGGCAGGATGGAAAAAGTCTGGGAACAGAGACAAAGGGAAATTAATAATGGCTGTGCAGGAAGAGCACAGAAAGAGCACCATGTGCTGACAACCAGCATGGCTTCACCAAGGGCAAGTCATGCCTGACCAATCTGGTGGCCTTTTCTGAGGGGGTTACAACACTGGTGGATGAGGCTAAAGCAACTGATGGCAT
>NW_010335639.1:0-10738 GCF_000700745.2 Antrostomus carolinensis
CCCTTCCCTCGCCTTACCTTGCTCCGGGCCGCCTGGCAGCTGCCGGGCCGTGTGCTCGGGCCGGGCCGCGGAGCTCCGCTGCTCGCCAGCCCCTCGCTCCCGTCACTTGGGCCGGTCTGGAGCCTCTGCACTTCCAAAATACCATGAGGCAACTGCAAGGGCCGTTGCTAGGTAACCGAACCCTCGGAAATCGCTCCTTATCTCCCTGTGCTAACGCTGCCTACCTTTGTAACAACATCTGTGACGTCTCTGGATATCTTTCCTTAGGAAAAATCCATTAAATGTGAAGAGGGATTATAGATTGAAAAGGTGTTTTACATTACAAAGTAACCGAGGATAGCTTTTGCAAACAGCAGGTACTTAATGGAGTGGAGCTCTGCAGTTAATGGGTGGAGTGTGGGTTTTGGCTGAGGGTTGGTTTTTTGGGTTGGGTTTTTTGGTTTTTTGGCACGTACTGGGGTGCCACTGGTGTTTCTGTAAATGGAGGTCACTGCACACACTGCTGTTGACGACTCACCGTATCTCCTCCCTGCCTGTGTTTCTCAGTCTTTCTTCCAGTCTGTCCAGGTGTTCAGCCCACACTGGTACCATGACAATGTGGCAACAGGATTCACATCACTTACCTTCTGGCATGTGTGGCTGGGAACAAATGAGAGGGAAAGTACATTTTTAGTCATTTCATTTAAAAGGAAAGAAATAATTTTGGTCTTCATGTCAGTATACACAAATGAGATCTTTCAACCTATGAGTTTAGCCATATTCAACTTAAAGGCTATTTCCTGCATGCTTCCAAAAGGTGTGGGGCTAAAGCAGGGTAGCAGGCTCTTAATCCCTTTACTCATCACTAGGTGGGTCTTAATGAGCGTCCTGGTTTTGCTAGGTTAGAGTTAATTTTCTTCTTAGTAGCTAGAATAGCTGTGGTTTAGGTTCAGTATGAGATTTGCATGAGAGGAATGTTGATAAAGTACTGATGTTATTAGTTGCTGCTGGAGCTCAGGGCCATCGTGTTTGGCTGGTTCACAGCAGCATTAGGGCTGGGAGGGAGAAGCGCAGTGAATAGCAAAACCCAAAACTGGCATTTGGATGTGCCAATGAGATATTCCATATCATATCCCGTCATGTCAGTATATTAACCAGGGCTAACCAGAAATCAGGGGTGTTCTCTTGGGGATCGCTCGGGCTCACTCTTCCAGGGTTTCGGGACTGTCTCTGCTTTGGGGTCGCTGGCTGGCACAGGCTGGGCATTGGTCAGCAGGTGGTGAGCAATTGCACTGTGCATCACTCATTTGTATATTCTGTTATCACTGTTGTTATAATGTTATTTTAATTAATAAATAGTTTTTATCTCAACCCTTGAGTCTCCTTGCCCTTTTCTTTCCAATTCTTTTCCCCTATTCCCTGGAGTGGGGGATGGGGGAAAGTGAGAGAGCAGGCTGTGTTTGGCTGCAAATCAAACAGGTGAAACCACCACAGTGAGCTACCTGGCTGGGCATCTTCACCCCTCAGCCCTCTGAAGAACACTCCAGAGTATGTACCTACCATAAAAGCCCATTCACAGCTCTGCTACTGCTCCAAACTCTCTTCATTCCACACACAGGAGTCTGAGAATACAGGTTTCTAAACAAGCTGACGGAAGGTGGAAGGTAAAACGCTACATCTGTTGTGAGGTTATGCAATTTGGCAAGTGATTGACCATACACATAACATTTAAATATTTAATTAGATGTCTAATAAGTATCTGTGGGGAAACTGTGATTTCCTTCTGTAAGCAGCTTTCTACATGCTAATGGCTGACAAGGAACCTGCTTTGCCAGATCAAATTCTATATACTTCCATTCATAACTATTTTGTTTTCTTAACATTTTGTTCAATTATAAATGGTCTTGACTCCATTTATGCCATCACTTTAACGGGTCATCAGCAAGACCATGAAAATACATATTAGTGAGTAATTTCCATATATTTTGACTGAAACCTACTTTTGTATTCTCTGTTCACTCCTATTTGGTCAAACAGATAACCAGATTAAATGTAATGCCTCATTTTCTTAGTATTATTGATAAAAAATCCTACTAATTTGACTGTTCAGACTCAGTGAGGCTGCTATTCTCTAAAGAACCTATTACCCATTCTGTGCCAGCTTGTGAACCCCCAAATTGCAGTTGCAGGCACACTGGAGCAGATGAAGTGTGAGTATTATCCATGCCTACCCCAATTGCTGGAGCAGAACCAAGGCCTTTAGGAAAGTGAATGGAGTTTCAATTTACCACCACACCTTTGCACCTTTGCCCACCTGACTTGGGACAGGACACACTAATTTGGTGGTGTGGTGTCCTGGAACAGTCAGAATCATATACAGAGCTGTAAAACTAATTTACCTTATTTACTGTAATCTGTTTGATCACTGCATCAGATGAAGCAGATTATAATATAATACAGAACTAAGAGTGTTCTCTGCACTGAAGTGTATCCCCCCACCTTCCCTTTACCCGTAAGAACACCAGTTAGCTGCAAGTCTGACATCCTGTTATGACACAGAACTTTACTCACTGTATTTAATGCACAATCAGTAGTGGAATTGCCATTTAACAGCACACATGACTGATCTGTGAAGTTAGAAGTACCGTCTGCATTTAAACAATGAACAATCTCTACACTGCTCTTCCTGGTAACCAGATCTGCTTGCAACAAATACTCAGCTTAAAACGAGCCACTGTCAACTTACAGATTGGTATTCATTGTGTGCCAAGAAGTTGAGTGATACATTTGTGAGTGGCAGAATAAGAAATTAATTACTGAGTCTTGCTAAAAATATTTTAAAGAACGCTTTTAAAGCAATTTGAAGTAGAGGGGGTTTTGTTCATTACTAAAATTAAAGAATAATAAATGCCTTTGTATTTTGATTGGAAATATCAGACAAAATGTAATAAGCTATCATTCTGGAAATTCTGCAAGAAAAGCACTTCCCATAGTGTTTCTATCCTGCTTACAGACCTGCCCCAAAGCCTACTTCAGAGCGCTCTGGACTACATCCATATTTCTATGGACAGAACAGTGCCAGGGACCATTCTTCAACATAATTATTTTCCAGTTTTTCATTTCTAAGTAAGTTGAGGGCTGTATTGCAGCCCACCAGAATGAGATTTTCCTATCACGAAACTGGGAAAATGGCACTCATTTTCAGCGCTATGGGACATGGTGGGAAGGCATGCAGGAGCACGGACAGGTTAGGCAGTCTGCTGGGATTCCCTTGGGGGGGAGGTCTGTGCTGCAGATGGAGTGAAACCTCAGTCTTGTCTGTACCACTCTTTAGAAATAGCTTTTGGCAAGTGTTACTCTGTAAACCATGCCCAGGGATTTTCTCAAGGAATGCTACTTGGCATGGACATAAATCACACCCATGAGTGTGCTAATAGCCTCCTGATTTATTTATAGAAATGGCTTTGCAAAACCTACTTAAGCACTTAAGAAAATACATCTGTCTTATTCTTGTTACTGATATATTTCTGTATAGATAAGTAAGTTTCCGTTTATTTTACATACGCATGCACCTTAAAAGTTAGCCAGGGCAAGTGCAAATATTTTCGCTGTCAGCTCCTACAATAATAATAAAATAATAAGTTCTTGAATAACAAAATCTCTAATAAAAGAGATGCATTTCAGAACAGTTTGACGGGTAGCCAGCACTTGTGGAGACATTCTTTTGTTTGCCTATCTTGTACTTGTTCCTGGCAAAAGCAAAGAGGTTCAGGGGATTGTTGTCGGCTAAAATGAGATTCAAAGTAATGCTGCTAAGAAGTATCATTCTTGTATAATCGTATTTCTGTGAGAGTTGATAGACTTTAGGTGGCTCATGTTTCTTTACTTTTCTTTGAAAAAAAAAACAATAAAAATGTTGGAATTAATATTGGAAATTATCCTCTTAAATTAGTAGAAATACATTATTATCTGGTACCTGTGATAGGAGATGAGTTATTGTTCAGTCAGAATTAGAATGCAGAACTAACTCTTCTTCTAGTTTGCAATCATTGTTTAATTCTTTTAATGCTTTTGAATTGACACTGCATTTTGATTTCCTTTAGAACGGTTTTTCTTCTCTAGGTTTTCTTCTCTTTTTGGTTTTCTGCACTTTTTTCTAATTAGAATTCTCTTTTTTCTGTGTATATGTAAAAACACAAAGCTCTATACAAAGTCTGTTGTTAGAGTTTCTAGCTACAGAAGAATAGGGAGGAGACACATTCCATTTTACTGTTTATATGATAGCAGTAACAACAGAAGTTTACCGCTGTACAGAGTTCAGAATTAATTCCTACGAAAAAAAGCAGAGTAAGTTGCTATAATGAAGAAACAAGGCAATAATTTGAAGGGTTCGATACTGCTGTATTGATTTACCAGAATCAGTAAGGCACCAATACATACTGTGAAGTGAGCTCTATTTTAGTGTGTACTTCTGTGAGAAAATGGGAAAAAATTACTTTCACTATTAATTTTTTTTCTTTTAGAGAAAGTAATTGGCTTAGTGTATGTGGTAGTGCAGTTGTTTATTTTCCACACTGCAAAGTGTTATATCTGCCAGTCTAGTAACTTCATTGGAAACCTTTGCTGCATTTGTTCGACACCTCTTATTTCTGGTTAAAATACTAGCAGGGTGACAGTTCTCATTTTGAAGTAACAGCTCGACCTAGTGATGGGAAAGAGCAGCTGCAGTCATATGTTTCAGATTGTTTCTCAGTCTTTTCTAAACCAAAGACCATCTAACTTTCTTTAAAAAAAAGAAGAAAAATCCTCATACAGCGTTCAATAATTGTTATTCTTATTCCTCTATAGTTCTTAATTGTATTTTGGAGAGCATATATGTGCATTTGAGCACATTTCACTGGACACTATTGACGTCCTCCAGACCCAAATCACAAAATTAAATGCAGTGCTTTAAAAGACTAAAGCAGCACAACTGATGTGTGTCAAAATAACTTTATTAGAATTATGTCCAGTTACCTCAACTGAAAAATACATTCCAATGTATTTTAAATGTCTGTTATATTTGTTGAAGCATGGATTTAGCTATTACAGCTTATACCAGCTAACCATGTCTTTTCCAGCACAATTTAGCTGTATTCTAGATTAAAAGGATCTTGTTTGTATTAAACAAAACATCCGCTGAACTGGGAAAAATCTCACAATGGGTGAATTACAATGAAAAAGTGAACTGAAGATTGTAATTTGCAGTTAATCCTGCTATATTGACTACAACGGTTAGTTTAAATGCTAATTTGGCTGACACCTAATCTTTCTTATCGTATGAAAAAGAACCAGAATTTAAATTAGTTCTACCATTATGGCTCTAAAAACTCTAGAGAATTATTCCGCTTTATGTTACAGAATCAATATCAGAAAACTATTTTTTCTTTCTTATTCTGCAAGTGCTTAAAAAAGCATATGTAATAGTTCTTTGGTTTCGCGGTTTGTTTCCCACCCTCCCTCCCCAGGACGAGAGAATAAATTACACTGGATTCCTTCTCATTAGCCAAGACCACTATTCAGTTAAAGTCAGCAATGTTTCATTCCTCCGTGGTCTGGGGCCCCCTGACAATAGAGCCGTTGGCGTGCCATATGCCGTGCCTGCGATGTGCCCTGTGTGGCCAACAGCTCTTTCAACAGCCCTTTCTTGTCTGTGCTAAGAAACACGGGGGATAATCGAAGGGCTGGGATGTTAAAAAAAGGATGTGGCAGTAGTGCAAAATGCTTAGTCTTTTGTGCAGGCAATAACAAATCACCTTACTTTGTGCTCTCTCTCGCTGCTGCACTGCACATGCCTTCCTACTACTTTACTGAAGTTCTGAATGCCCTGGCTCTAGAAAAAAATTTCTTTTAACACTTCAGTGCTGTGACCTCTAACTCTGAGGCCACAGCAAGTCTTATTTGTTTTGAAGCTTAACATAATTAAGCAGAAAAAAAAAAAAAAAGGAAAATGGATTAAATAAGAGAAACTATAGCAACAGGAACTCGCAGTGGGAGAGACAACTACTTTTTATACCATGAGAGAGAGGATTTTGTCTGGAGGAGAGACAAGCAGTCTGCCTGTCCTTTAAAAGTCTTCCAAAGGAAGAGAACGTAACACAGAGGAAAAAAAGAAAAATAGATACATTCAAAATTATAGGAACAAACAGCTCTGTTAGCTCAGTAAGTTCTTTAAAAGCTGCAAGCTCAAAGCTCGCTGGCATGTGCTGCGGTCGCACTCTGTAAAAGGCAGATCAAGAGATACAAATGGGAGTGTAGCTCGCTGCAAGCTCCCCATCTCCAAACAGCTTTTGAATTTGACAGGTTCTCTTTTCACTTTTTTCCCCCCACTCAGATACAGGGATTAAAGTATGGGTCTGCCTGAGATCTTGAGTGCAAGCACTCAAATTTTAAGAGCACATCATGCTACTATTCTCCTGGGGAAGGAAAACCAAATTAAAAAAAATAATAATTAAAAACCCAAAAGCCTTTGCTCTCTGCATATGCAAATCCCTGACATATACCCATACATTTCAGATGTCAGACGTGTTACCAGAACACCTGGCACTACAACTGTTGCCTGGTAAATGTACATGTACCCAACGTGCTATTATATTTGTAAAGACAGCCAGGGTATGAGATACATTATTTATGTCAACCCATGCAACTGGGAGGAGGAACTGATCTCCACCTTCCCCTGAGTCCTGCCCAACACCAATCTCTCCCAGTGTGTAACAGGCTGCTCTGTGTGGCTCCATCAGAAGAAACAACCTTCAGATTTTAAGCTTAGTCCTTGCCCTATAAAATATATGAGGCTGCTGTCAGAAAGAGCCGTTTGCCACTTGATTTTCTGTTATTGCTACAATGCTGGATCATGGAGCCATGTCTGTCTAAAGTCCCTCTTTCCTGGTGGAAATGAAGCCATACGCTAACTCCCTGCCCCAAGAATGGCATTAGATTCTTATTAGTGTGCATTCAGGAATAAACACATAAAGGACAGTACACAGACTTCAACACCCAAGTAATTTCTAGATGTTGACAAACACAAACAAATCAATAGTAGCATATCCCGCTCAGGTAGACCTGTGACAATGTGTGGCAAAGTTTTCTGCAGCAAATACATCAAGGAAAAAATCCAAGCTGGAAAATACGGGATTCTTGGTGATCCATGCCCTGCTTACATCATGAACACTGAGTCACTGAGAGCTGAGAAAAGGACAGTTTGAGGCATCTGGAAACTTGAATTGCCTATTCCCATGGCTCCATTACTATACAAGTTAGGATTGGAAGGAAAAAAAAAATATTGCTATTGCAATTCAGGATGTGTTCAAGGCCAGACAGAGAGTAGTTGGCTTAAGCTAAAAATGGATACTAGATGCCAAGGTAGTCATGAGAGTGTAGACAAGGTATAACCCTCTTCTTCCCGCAGCCAAAATCTCCCATTTTTCAAAACAGAAAGTGTTTCAGCATTATCCTTATTATCCCTCAAACTTTTGGTGATGAAGCATCTTTAACAGTCCATGACTATGTAGATGGTCTGGTGGGGTGCAGAAGGTCTGTATTCTGCAGCTACTCACTAGCAATTGCTGTGCAAAGGGCTGGTGCAAGGCTGAGAGGAGGCACTGATGTTTTCTGATTTCTGATGTTTTCCACTCCTGCCTGTCGTAACGACCTGGCCCATGAATCCACTCGTGGCAACCTTCACTATCAACAAAAGGTGTTCAATTCCTGTCTGAGAAGCTGCAGAGCAAGCGCATTTGATGTTGACAGAAAAAAAGAAAGTTGTTCTCTAATATTTGAGTCTGGTCATTGTTTTCTACTTCAGACCTTATTTCCTTGCACAGCTTTGGTGAGAGCAAATGATGGGAACAGAGAGTTGGGAAATCCACCATCACAAAACCAGATGAATGTGTTCTCTCATGCAAAAAGATAGAAATCATGAGGGATACCTTCAGGAGGCTACTCCCTGTAAAACCCTCAGGTGCTGTAGGTTGTTAACTTGTTAGTCATCGCTGTGAAAGCAAGACCTTCACTGTATGTCTCTCTTAATCGCAGCCTCTGACTTCTTCACTTTCCCATCAGTTCTACCTTCTCTCCAAACAGATTTCATGGCTCTCCCAGAACTCACACATTTCCAGTCTTCCAGGCATGCTGGTGCCATCTGATAGATGCAGCAAAGGTGTTCATCTTTAGTGGAAAAAAATGAGGAGCAGAGACTTCAGTTATGAGCCATGCTCAACTGAGAGTCGAGCTGACAGAGACCAGCTCAGTGTAACTCATGCAGCTGCAACAGTTCGTTCTACATTGTACTCATTTTCTGGCTCACTTTAACCTTTCATTTACTGATTTACCTGTTGCTTTCAGAGAAACCTCTTAGCCTTCATTTCAGCTGATTACAGACAAAACTAATTCAAGTGCTTCTTAATTAAGTAATCAGGAACTTTCTTGCAGTGTTTTTTAGCCATTCTTAAATGGTTTAGCCTGTGGCCAGATGGTTACTCTCAGGTACTAAACATGATACAACAAAATAGAAAGTCTCTTAGCTACGCATGGCACATGATATTTAAGTTCAAACCTGTTCTCTCTACCCAGCTAGCATGAATTTAAATTTCTCTCAGCAAAAAGGGAGGAAAAAATCAGCTTTAGGGGCGTATATTGCAGAAGATAATGCTTTGGAGAAACTATTATACATGGTAATGTCTGCAGGAAGGAAAAAATTGAGAGGGAAGATGACTGAGAACAGAGCTGTGAGGCTGGGATGTAATTACATCTAGTGCTGTCTACAGATATGCTGAAAGAAAAGTTTGGACATTGAAGAACGGTACTTAATGTAAAGGCACTGTAACAGGCTGCTTGACAATAATAGAGAAAAGACTAGAGAAGGACAGGGACAAAACAGTTATCACCTGCACTATTTGAACTACCAGACAGTAACACTGCCAGTGTTTAAAAACAGACTGTGTGTGATACTCCTGCCATTACTCCCATATACGACACCATCAATTCCATTAAAATAGAGAATTAAAATACAAGACATAGTAAAACGCAGCAGTTAACCTCAGTTTTTACAAGTGGGTAGTAAAGGGGAGGATAAATGTGTGGCTGTTACCCAGTGTGCCCTAAGGATGCAGACATTACTGAGGACTCAGGAGGTTTCTTTCTTCCCTGGCTGTGCTTGCCCAGCCTTACCGGGCCACCTTCTGCAAGTTGCTTCTCATCCTCCCTGCTTCAGTTTCTCCATGAAAAGATTCTTATTTTGACAAATGGTTTGTGACTTACTGCCATAAAGCACTGTGTGAAATCTAGTTATGAACGAGGAATTGCTCATAAAATGAAAATGTCCAGACAATAACTTAAGCCTAGGCAGACTTGACCAAAAATCTTTTCTCTGTGTGGAGAAAAGAAGTAAAGATGTAAAGAAAAGTTGTTGAGAAAAGTCTCTGACAAAAAAAACCCAAAAAAACCCCAAAAAACCCCCCCAAAAAACCCCAACAAAACAACCTAGGTTAATATGACATTTGTCTGCCATTTCTTGTAGTTTTTCCAAATCCAGTTTGTGGCATTTAGATCTCTGGGAAAAAACGAGATAGGGGGTGTTGCTTGGCACAACCACGTCTCTTCTGAGCACAGTGACCCAGTGTGCCATTGCAGGCACTTTCACTCTGCTCTCCCAGGCAGCACACAGCTCTGAGGGCTGTACACGTGGCACCTGCAGGCTGCCCAAAGCCTCACCGCTGCTGAGGCCACCGCTGCCTTCAGGTGAAGCTGTGCTGAACAGAAACCTCCTGCATCTATTCCTGATCAGTGCTGAATCAGGAATAGATCAGGAGAGATCTACTTCTCATGCTTAGGATGCTTCAACACACTTTTCTTTCTAGAGCCTAAAAGTATCTTTTTAATGGCTTCTTAAAGGTCCTTTTAAAATTCTACACACAGACCACAGTTACTGCTGACAGCGTGTGTAACAGCACTGCAGTTTTACGCTAAGTCCACCAAAGCTCGCTATGAAAGAGCACCACATGCACATGGCTAATGCAGTGAGAAGCAACTTGCAGAAGGTGGCCCGGTAAGGCTGGGCAAGCACAGCCAGGGAAGAAAGAAACCTCCTGAGTCCTCAGTAATGTCTGCATCCTTAGGGCACACTGGGTAACAACCACACGTTTATCCTCCCCTTTGCTACCCACTTGTAAAAACGGGGGATAACTGCTGCAGTTTACTATGTCTTGCATGTTTAATCCTCTATTTTGAGCCATACTAATGGCTCTCTTGAAGTACCTGTGGAGAACTAAGGTTTATATCTAGCCATTCACATCCCGGCCTTCAGAGTTGAATTTCATTTACTTTAGCACTCTCAAAGGCAAAAAGGCAAAACTGTCCAATAAAGAAGTTCAGGTAGGCATCAACATCCCTGTGTACCCATAGCATCTATCGTTCAAAACTGAGTTTTGCACAGCAAAATCCCAAGTCCTCACTAAATGCGTCCAAAGGTGTCGGCTTTGCAAGTGCTCTCTGTCCCAAACCAACCAAACCAGCTTCAAGGCCAGCACAGGCCGGTGGCTGAGCTCCTTCCACCTCGCCCAGCACAGCCGCGGGCGGAGCTGCAGCAGCCGGGTTCCCGGGGGCTGCGCCTCGCCCCCGTGAGCAGCGCCGGGCGCCCTCCCTTACAGCGGCCCAGGGGGATCAGAGCCCGGGCTCCCTGCCCTGCCGGGGCGGCCCAGGGGGACCGGAGCCCGGGCTCCCT
>NW_010335640.1:0-984 GCF_000700745.2 Antrostomus carolinensis
GTCCTGCAGGAGGGATGCATGTTCTCTGTTGGTGACTTCAGTGACAGTGAGTTTTATCAACAAAAATGAAGTTCACCGTGCTGTTTTGTGCAGTTCTGGAGCGCTGATGTAGCTGCAAGATCCTCTTTTAACTCACTTAGGAAAAGAGATCTGTCTGCTGAATGTGTTTGTATTTTAATGGAGCTAAGGTGAAATGACGGTGAATATTCCTTATCAGGATGGTTAATTCTTAAACAGAGCTGAGAAGTGATTTTGTGAGGGCTGGAGCTTTTACTGGGAGGGTGAGTGGGAGGAAGAGCAGCCTCTGGTCACTCTGCGCCAGCAGTTTCTTGCTTCCCATGTTCAGGCCTCCTCCTCCCTGACATCTCCTGGGGGGTTCTGGACCAGCTGTTTGTGAGGCTGTAATTTAACATCGTTAATGAGGTTCTCATCCTAAAAGGATTAGTTGTGGAAATGGTTACTGGGTACTGCTGAACAGGCTTTTGCATACAGCGTCACTGGGACCCCTCGTTCCTTCCCCCCAGAGCCACTCCTTGCCCTGGACCATTGCAGGGTGTTAGTCCATCCCAGGAGCAGGATGTAGGATTTATCCTCTTGGGATTTCATGAGCTTTTTATTGGCAGTAAACTTTTTTTACCTATGACATAAGCCATGTTGGGAATCTCAAAGAGTTTCAATCCTGTTTCTTGTTGGCAAAAGTAATTTTGGAGCCTGACAGTGTCAAATAAGAGTAGGAGACCCATCTTCTGCTAAGAGCAGGTGGTGAAGTTGTGGTTTAGATGGACCCAGCATGGACATTTAAATTATATGTAGGCTCTTGCTGCACTTACTGTGTTCTCTGTACCTGCATTAAATGGAGAGGTGTCAGCTGAAGGATTTGTCGGTAAGAAGGTGAGATGATGGTCAGGGAAGGTGGTGATCCCTTTTGGGAGGGAGGAGTATGTTTCCTTCCGTCTCACTTTCCTGTTTGTAATCAAGGGAAAG
>NW_010335640.1:1031-3376 GCF_000700745.2 Antrostomus carolinensis
ATGTGTGTTCTTGATTTATTTTAGCACCGTATTGTAGCTTGTCAGGAACAGTAGTTTTCCTTCTTTGAGAGTTGAAAATGGAGGTGCAGGTGATTTGTGGGTTCCATGACAGATCAGTGGTACAGCAGAGTGTGCTGCCTGCAAAGGTAACATCTAGAAAATTTAAAAAAAAAATAAATAAAAAATTATTTCTCAGTGCTGATCCTGCAGGGAGGAGTTCTCTCAAATGCCGTGAAAATGCATCATGAGGAATTGTTTCAAGGGTATATAGATAGATCTGTATACTTTCTATATGTATATAGATATATATCTATATATAGAGAGATAAATATATATATATACACCTTCTATATCTATAGATAGATAGATCTATATATAGATCATCATGTGCAGGTATTTAAGACTTGTCCTGTTTTCAGATGTTGGGTTTCCATAGACTTTGGTGCTCTGTAGGAGCTGTGTTACACTGCTGGACACCATGAGTGAAACTTGGCATTGAATCTCCTTGTTCATTTAAATAGAAGAGATGTTACTGGCCCAATACACAGTCACATCAACAGTTTGGTCATGAAAAATGTCACATTTTGAAAGGTTTTAATCCCTGCCTGTTCTCTATAGAACACATCTGGTAGGATGGTGGAAAAAGCTTGGACATGCTCCGTGCTGGAGGTTTTTTGGCAGAACATGAATTGCACGTGCTGACAGTACCAGGAGAAATAACTCACTGTTATTCGGCTGTTCCCGCTTGAACGCGAGCGTTGTACAGAGGGTGGGAAGGAGTCACTAGAGAAATTCATGAATAGTAAAAGGTCATTGTGCACATTGGCAAAGTTACTGAATTTACAGCTGAATCTGTGAAGATTTAGGTAGTAAATAGGGGCAAAATACTTAAATGTATTTATGAAGAAGGACTTTTTTTCTCTGAAAAATAAGCTGTTGTGCCAGTAAAACCGTTGCCTTTGACCAGGCACTGGGATGATGCTTCTTCCAGCTTCCTTACTGGTGTGGGGTGCTGTATGCGATATCCAGATGAATACAAGTTGCCAAGCAGGTGGTAGAGCAAGGATTACACTGAATATACTGGCCAGGTGCTTTATCAGTCCTTTTTCCACCTCTGTTTTGTTTATTCTTCATGTTGTTTCCTTGTTGGTTCCTAAAATAAACAAGATTCTGTCTTTTCCTTTCTCTTGTGTGTGTTTATACTTCAGAGAAATTCTCAGCCATGTAATAAATTTCCAATCAATGTGTCTGAACTCCTGAACTCTTGGAGTTCAAACCACCTTAAAGGGCCGAGCAGCGCTCAGAAGCAACGTTCATAGCACAGTTTCTATTTATTTCTCTTTTTAAAAGAAGCTCCCGTTCTCCTGCTGCTGTTGTCAAGTTCTCTCCCATTTTTCTTGTTCCCTCCCTAACTTACAGCGCATTTAAATGAGGCTGTTTTCACAGCCTGGGTGTAAAGCACCAACTGCTTTTCAGCAGTAACTGTTACACAACTGCCTAGCCGGCTCTGATTAATTCATTAATTAATTGTGCTGAGCCTTTTCTTGGGAGTGGTGTTACCCTGAGGTGCCAGGAAAGAGAGAAGCAATTATCTCGGTTCTCAGTGAATAGTGATAGAGATTGGGGGGATTTAACACAATCTGTTGCTTTTCGGATAGGCTGGAGTAACAGAGGGTGGTGGACTCCCCTGAAGAGACCCCCCATGTTAACAGAGGGTGGTGGACTCCCCTGAAGAGACCCCCGTGTTAAAGGGCACGTGGTGTAGATTATTGATCAGCAAAGGCATTATCTTTGGTTTCTTCCCAGATGGGTGTGTGGTGGCAGAGAGCTTGGAACCAGAAGTGCCTGGATCTGGCTTCTTGGGTACTCTTTGTCACTTCTAGATCACTTCATCATCCTCTGTGCTGGATATTGGGTATTACCAACCAGTTTTTGGAAGCTATGCCATTTAATGAGCTCAAGTGTCTGAGTTATATTAAATGTAGATATCTTTATTTTTAAAGAATCATAGTAAATTATAGTCAATGGAGTAGCTTTTTTTTATTGTGAATGTTTAAATTTGATAACCCTTCCGCTATGTTTTTCTTCTCCCGAGTCTTACAGCTCCTGAATTGCAATAATTCAGTTTTTAAAAGCTGAGAGGAAATGGAAATCACACTAGAAAAAGGTGTGGGCTTTTAAAATTGGCTGCAGAAAGCTAAGGAAGTCTATGATGTTGGCTGTACGATAGCATATACATAAACAAATGGGAAGGGGAGCCAGGAGAGCTAGGTGGAAAACATTTTTTTCACACAGTTGGTTAATAATAATTATTATTATTATTTTATTATTATTCCTCTCCTTTT
>NW_010335641.1:0-25798 GCF_000700745.2 Antrostomus carolinensis
AGGTACCGCTGGCTCCTGCTGCCGCGGCGCCCGCAGCCTCCCCTGTAACCTCGAGCTCCTTTTGTGGGAAAAGCGACTTAACACTTTCTGTAAGTAGCGTGAGACACCCGGTTAAAATAGCGTGGCGAGAGGCTGCGCGGGTTTGGGGCTTGGGAGCAGCAGGTACCCGGCCTCTGCGCGGTGAGAGTCTCTGGCAAATTCAGAGCCGGTTCGGATCAGCCTGATGATGGCTGAGTTAATTGTGTCGTGGAAAGTGTGTTGTCATATGGCCGGTGCAAATGTTGATAAACGCTGTTGCCATCAAGTTGTTTTTTGTTTTTTTTACTATATATGTGTGAATATATATGTGTGCGTGTGTGTATATATATATATATATCAAAATAACATTATGATAGCATGATGTGTTTATAAACTGGTTACAAATTCCAGAAAGTGGTGGCTTAAAATAGAGGTAGACTTTAGTTTGGTAATTGGGTTCAGAAAATACGTGCTGTAAAGCTAAAATGGGAACTTTCATTTCAGCCTCTCGCTCAGGCTCAGCCCTTGCTGGTGTGGTTGTTATCTTCAGTTCACTCTTGACTGGTTAACTGTTCAGTGGAACAGCAGACGGCTGCAGAAGGTGTGGTTAGCTGGTGGTAGGCTTCTACACTAATGAGTCTTCACTGAATTATCGGAAGGGAGGACTGAACTGTCATTTTTGTTTATGACACAGAAAAACGCAGTGGATTTTTGTGTACTTTTACAGATCCTTCAGAAGATTTATAAACTAATAGTAACATCCGGTGACTGCCAGCACAGAGTTCCCTAAACAGTGTGGGGAGCAAGTAGGAGGCTTTAGAAAAGCGGCAGCTTCATGAGTTGGACGGTGACTCACTCTGCCTACTGACTGCAACGTGGCTGATCTAAAAAAAACCTCACTTCTTGTGCCCTGTATTTTTATAGTCAAAGGGATAGTACTTAGCACGTTGTATAATCTGTCATTAGTCATTCTTGGTCTTTCTCTTGTGAGTAATGATTTGATCATTATGTGGTCTGCATAATCAAATTAACCAGTATCTTTCTGTTGTATTTGTATTTCTGTAAAAGTAAACGTCTCATACTTGACTGTGTTTCAGTGTACATCCTGTTTCCTGAAAACTGTGAGAAATCCACGTGCAGAAGTTGAGCATGAAGTGAAGGGGCTGCTTGCATAATTCTTGAAGCTGGCGGTGTGTGCTGATATCTGTCAGTAATAGCAATAATTTCAAAGACAACAGCCCTTCTGTGGGTCACTTCTGTTCCCCTCTCCCAAGAACTGATCTGTTTTAAAAGCGTAGCTGTAAACCACTTAAGAAACTCTATCTTTATGTTTCCCTCTTTAAACTTTGTGGGAGGAAGGAATAAAAGTACCACTTAAAAAAACCCATTAGTCTTGGAAAGGTGACAGCCTAAATGAAAACATCAGTGCCTGTGCAATAGCTGTATTCACACAAACTGGGGTGATAAACAAATTGGGGTGATAAATGCTCCCTTTTTTTAATACAATGGTCTGTTACTGTCTCAGGTGGTTAGAGCATGTTACACAACTGTAGAGGAGTTTGTTGATTTTGTTTATTTAGTGTGTATTCTCAAGACAGACAGTTAGACTGATGGTTTTAACTTTCATTGAAACTGAAAATATATAAACTTAACAGGTGTTGTTATCACTCTTAAGGATAGTGTTTTAAAAAACCCACCTCATCATTTCCCAAAGTTAAAAATGACTGTAAAATGCAAAGAAGAAAAAAATATTACTTTAACCTCATTTTGTCTCAAGAAAAGCCTTGATTCCTTCTAATTGATTACCCTTTAATTAATTATTATCTTAGTCAGAGTGAAAGAAAGTTTGGGTTTAACTTTTTCTTTTCCATCCCTCCTATCTGCTTCTAGTCCCCAGGACTATTTGTCTTAAATGTCTGTTTGCTATTAACTCAGTGGGTGGGGAAACGAGTTCAGCTGCTTTCCTGGTGCGAGTGATGCTCTGGGGGCTGCAGACCTGGCAGAGGGGCCAGCCCACCAGCGATGGCAGCGAAGGGCTGTGCTAGGTGAGAGATCCAACTGGCATAGTGGAAGAAGTGTGTCTGACATGGAAGAGGGGGCAAGTGTGGTTAACGCGTTAGTTCAGAAGCATGTTTTTTTGCTTAGATAAGGATACGTGAACCTGCTACAGCATTGTCATCTGTTAAGTTTCCAAACTAGAATTTTCAGTGGCAGTAGATGAAGATCATTCTCAATTACTGAATCTTAATTTAACTTGTTTTAATAGTGGGATGTTTTTGCTAGGGCAATCTGTAATTTTCCGCGCCATACCACTGTATCTGTTGGATAGATAAGGTGCGTCCTGGTCAGCTTTCTAGGACTAGGGCCTGTTTTGAGTGATAGCTGGGCCCTGCTTTTTGTGGCTTAGGGATTAAGTCATTAGCTCATAGTTGCATAGGAAGTTTGTAGCTGGATCAGGTGAAACTGAAGGCTGCAATGGATTGCTTATGTTGTCAACATTTCTTTTCTTAGCTAAATCACTCTGCTTCTGAAAAATCATTACATACCTCCTGAAAACGTTGTAATTAGTGGTCACCTAGTGGAAGGCCATAGTGTAAACTGATGAGTGAAATGCATCGTTTCAGAGATACAGGATGAAAATTTTAGGACTCTCTCAGTAAGCAAGTGGGCCAGAACTCCCTGTCTCCTTGAAGCAGTCATGTCATTAGTGCTTTCATGTTGTAGTTCTGTGGCTGCCTTCATTTAGTGATGGTGGTAAGGGGTAGGATCTGAGTTAACGGTGAAGGGATCAGCAGATCTCGGTCCTTGCTACTGATGGGCATCTTTTTGAATCTGTTCTTGTGCCGTTTAATGGAACTTGCTAAAAGAGAGGTTCCAGATGTGTCACCCAGCTGGTGCAAACTGATTCAGCATGGCTGCATATTGAAGACATCAGCAATGTGAAACAATAAACCTAATTATGGGGAAGAATACAACTGGGTTTAGATGGTCCCAAGGATATAAAATACGGCTTATTGCAGGGTGTTTGAAAAGAGGCCTTGGACCTTGAGTTAATATGAAATTTAAAGTGTTGGTATAAACTACAAAAATTAATTTCCATAATAATATTTTGGGGAGGTGGAGAATGAAAGGAAGATGCTCTGGGATGATGTGAACTCTTTTACAGGCTAAGAATGAGTGAACCTGAAAGTGGTGCATGTGAATGAGAAAATATTTGTAGGTTTAAAAAAAGTTAAAAAGAGACTAAACTTCTGTTTTTTATAATTGGGGGGAAAAAAAGAGTTGAATAGTGACTGATGTTACCCTAATTAGGCTAAATTTTATATTTGTTCTTTAAGTAAATTCATAGGTATTATAAGAAGGGTCCTGACGCTGATGTCTTAATACTGAGATAAATTTGAGATAGTTTTGAGGAAAGTAACACTGACCTCATGAAGTTTGTACTCAGGTTATAACAACCCTTGTAAGACACTGTCTAAAATTAGGACTCTTGGCAGTATGCAAAGAAAGGAATCTCAAGGCAATAGTTGTATGTGCTGAGTAAAGAAAGCTCTGAAGATGACCCTTGTGGCAGGGCACTATACCACATCAGTGGAGGGCAGCTCAACACTTTTCAGTTTAGAAATACTACATTTGGTGATCTTTATTTAAGAAGAAAAAACCAGTAGAGGATAGCTTCTGTTTCCTTCTTTCCTGTGTTTGTCACGTGGCTGTACCAATACCTGGAGGCAGGTGGTGTGTGGCAGGAGGGAGTGAGCCGAGGCACTGGGGCTCTGTATCTTGGTGGCAGCTGGGCTTGAGCCTGAGGAATGGTAATATTTAAATGTGTTGAAACAGTCTTGTTTCTGTTTGCCAGTGTGCCTTTCTTTATTTTTTTTTCCTGCATGCAATTCTGATTACTTTAGTGAATTGAGGCCATTATTTAGAATATGTTAATAATTTGTCAGCTATTCTTGCTGCCCTGTTAGGAGTGGGGAGACTTGTTTTGCTTGGTCCTGGTTGTCCAACCGAAGTGCTAGCACAATTTTAAGGGAAAACAGTCATACAATTAATTCTAAAGCATTGGGATAGTTTGGAGATCTTTACATTTATTTAAATAGCTGGGTGAAGAGCTGAAATGTGTTAATCTAAGATCGAAGACATTTAGTGGTTTGATGTGACCTATAGTTGTTGGGGAAGAACCTACAAGTGACTTGTAATGGAATTGCCCAAACCTTACCACACTGTGTAAGGTGCACCTCTGACTCTTTGTGGCATCTTTAAGCTTTTAAAAGAAATGAGGATGTTGTGCAGAAATGCAACATGTGGTCTTTATGACAACATTCTCTTGCTGTAGACAGGGAAACTTACAGAGAAAATTACCACTTTTGTTTTCATAAATAGTAGTTGTATTCATGAGACTATTAAAAATAAATGATGTCTGGAAGTGCCCATATGTTAGGGGAAATGATTACAGGATATATCAGTTACTGTGTAAAATGTACTCGCTGTTAGTTTTTCTCTGTAGTCTAGGTTTGATAAGTGTAGAAGTAAATGATACAGTAATAATATTTGCCTAATAAGTAGGAATTACCCCTATGATTCCTGTAACAATGAATCTATAGAGACGAAATTATGTTTAGAGATGTTGGTAAACTTTATCCAAAATCACAAGGATTTAAACTTTATAAGTGACATTGGATGTGTGCTGCATATTCTGGAAAATCAATAAATACTGAGAGTGCACAAACCTCACCCTTTTCGTGTGAATTGTACCCAGTTATCACTTATTATGGTGAAATAGTTAAAACTCAGATTTTGTCTTTGAGTAAAAGTTTTGTGGAAAGAATTATTCCAAAAATCTAGTGACTGAGGTGCAGGATATTATTGTTTCTGACTTGTCTCTTAACAGCTGCTGTATTGGGGAATTGCCAAGTTTTCTGTGATATTCCTTTCTTTATTAAGATTCAGTAGGATTTTTCATTATGTGACTTATATTCTCAATAGGTTATATCCAAAACTTTCACAATATATATTTATAAATGGTGATTGGTGATTATTGTCAGTTTTCCTCCACAAGTATGAAGAGTAAATGTCATTTCTCGTTAGTTTAGCTTTTGTGATGGTTTCTTATTTTTTGTAACTGAACACTAAATAGGTCTTATGTTTAGGACAACTTAAGGAGTTGGGGGAGGAGGAAGGCTTCTGTATGTGCTGGAATACTGATGTGGTTTTTCTCTCCTTTTCAGGTTGTCACGGAGTAAAATGGATGGTAGCTTTGATTGTGATTGTGGTGAGCTGGAGCCACCTGATCATTAACAGAAGGCATCTTTTGTAAATCAAGAGCTGCCAGTTTCCCGTTTAACTAGACTGTAAACAAAGGAGAGAAGAAGGAGGAAGAAGGAAAAAAGAAAATAGTGCTTACCAGCACCATAGAATGACGCTGCTCAGGACCAGTCCAACACTGAATGTATCTGCACTGTGAGGAGGAGGATGTTAATAGAAGCCTATTATGTGCATATTTATTCACATTTTTGTTAAATGTTAACCAGTTTAGCACAGTAGAGCTGAGTGCATAGTATGTCATTTCATTCCGTTTGAGTTTCTTGTATTTAATGTCTGCAGAAATGCTGCACCTTTCTTGAACTATGAATGCTGCAATCTTTCTATCTTATGCTTGGTTTGAGTTCTAGAGCTTACGGGCTCTAAATTCAAGGGGACACAACAGGCCTGGCGGGCTCATAATGAAATGAGAGTGTCAAGAAACCATCTTGCAGTCAAAGCCAAGTGTTTCTTCTCCCTTTCTGTAAGACCTTTCCTCCAGATACCAGTGGAAGTGTCTCCGCGTGTTTACAGAAGCTTAGTAGTTTGAGGAAAAAGAAAAGTAAAGAATTTTAAAATGGCAGAAAAATTTGAAAGTCTCATGAACATTCATGGTTTTGATCTGGGATCTCGGTATATGGACTTAAAACCACTGGGCTGTGGTGGAAATGGCTTAGTTTTTTCTGCTGTCGATAATGACTGTGACAAAAGAGTGGCTGTCAAGAAAATTGTCCTTACAGATCCCCAGAGTGTTAAACATGCTCTACGTGAGATCAAAATTATTAGAAGACTTGACCACGATAACATTGTCAAAGTATTTGAAATTCTTGGTCCTAGTGGAAGCCAGTTAACAGATGACGTGGGCTCCCTTACAGAATTGAACTGTGTTTACATTGTCCAGGAATACATGGAGACAGATCTGGCTAATCTACTAGAGCAAGGCCCTTTACTGGAAGATCATGCCAGACTTTTCATGTACCAGCTGCTACGTGGGCTCAAGTATATTCACTCTGCAAATGTTCTGCATAGAGATCTCAAACCAGCTAATCTTTTCATTAATACTGAAGACTTGGTGCTGAAGATTGGTGACTTTGGTCTTGCACGAATCATGGATCCTCATTATTCCCACAAGGTATGTGAAGAATGCACGTATTTAAGTGATACGCTGACAACCATGCCTTCTTAAAATAGCATCTTTCTCCCTTTCACAGAGGTAGAGAGAGTCTGTGGAAGGCCTCGTTAGCAGGTGCGATATCGTGTTAAGGACATTCAGTAGCACTGGAACACTTGCAGATAGAGTAAAACAGATCTCTGGATGGCATGTTTTGTCTTGGATAGGACTATTGCAAGCATAAAAGAAAACCTTTTTTTTTTTTTTTTTTTTTTAACTAGATGTGTTCAGAAAAGCAGATTTTTAACACTGAATACAAAACCTGAGATTAAGAGCAACATTTAGAGACATAACTATAGAAGCCTTAGATAAGTTTATTAGTGGTGCATTTGTAGTGTGCAAATGTGGCTGCTTCCTGTGATTTACTTAGAGATACTGTCTTCCTGGTTTAGATCATATTTCACAAGAGAGTTCATTATTATCTCTGCATTTATTTGGCACCTGGGAATAAGAAGTTTTGCTGCAGTACCTCATTTGACTAATAAAGTGTGTCTTACTTCTATATTGTTGCTGTTCACTCATAAAGATATTGCTGTTCCATTTTAAAAGGTGGAAAGGCTTAGTAAGGGGCACGTGATACTATCCCTAGGACCTCGAGACCAAAAAAATCTTGTAGTAGTGCATTCAAAAATGAGAAACAAGTAATTGAAAAACCCTCTTAAAAATCTAAGTAAAGTTTTTTCTTTTTTTTCTTTTTAAAATTAATTTAATTAGGGACATCTTTCTGAAGGACTGGTTACTAAATGGTACAGATCGCCCCGTCTTTTGCTTTCTCCGAACAACTACACTAAAGCCATTGACATGTGGGCTGCAGGTTGCATCTTTGCTGAAATGCTGACTGGGAAAACCCTCTTTGCAGGTGGGTAGAATAAAAATGTGTGTGTGTATTCTTAAAAGGAGTTGTACTGCTTAGTTGTCTTCCTAAGGAAAAGTTGTTTCTCATGGCCGATATCAATAGTCATTGACTATCAGGATATGCTATATTATTATGCAATTATATAAACAAACTATAAATGGATGTATTTGTAAAGCAGATGTTTCAATTTTTGTTACTCATACCAGTGTGTATTTAGATAAATATCACAGTTTAATATAGTACTCACATATATGGTAAATATGTCTGTAATTAGGTTAAGTTAAATTTATTGGATGCCTAAGAAGTGTTTTAGTGAATTGATGTATCTATGGAGTATGAGAATTATTAATGCCCCGAGTATCATATTCATACAGATTATTTTTTTTAATGTAATCAACCTAATCACCACTTGCTTCTTTATATTTTAAATTATGGATGAGTAGCCCTTTTTTCCCCATTCACAGTTTTTTTTTGTCGTCTGCAGACTGTTCTGACCTGACCTTTGTTTCAGTGGTGTAGGTAGGACTATTAAGATTTAAAATTTAGTGTAGCACACCAGGGAAATGTGTAACCTTCACACGTTTCTGGTAAGATAGGAAGCAATGCTCTGGTCTTGCTGGACAGACGCATCTACATTAGGGCTTTGGTTAGGATGAGGAGCAAATTTTTGAAGCAAGTCTCTTGATGGCAATCCCGTACCACAGAGCTGATTTAGCTCAGTGCACAAACTAGAGTTTTTAGATAAAATGAAACTGCCATTTGCACTGTAGAAGACCACCCAATGTGCTCACTGTAGGAGATCGCTCCACATGCTGATAGGCATTCAGGCCATGGGAGCAGATGAGCTGGTATAGAGTAAACCTCTGAAATGCACATTTTGTGTGCACCCTGGGGCCTCAGCTGCAGCTGTCTCGTTCAAGCTTGCTCTTGGATTTGCTGCTGTTGGTCTGAATTACTGGCATCGTACAGATAAAACCTCTACGAACTGAGTTTGTGTTTCAGAGTTCACATTCCTGTAGATACATGTGGACTGAAAACGCAGCTCTGCAGTAATTCTTAGCTTTGTACATCAAGGTGATGAAACTGAGAGCTTTTTCCCCATTAAGAGCTATTAATAGAATACTGTCACCTTGAAATCATTATTTTATACAAATCGGTGATGAATATGTGAGGAGGCTTTTCTTAACTAGCAGAGAGTTGCTAACTCTTTGAGTTACTAACTATTGGAGTAATGTCTCCAGTATATTAAATGCTCGGCTGATAAGAGATTTATTAGGTTTTCATTGCATCAAGTACTTCTACTGGAGAACAGTGAAATAGTGGGAGAAAGTCTGTGGATTTCAGCATAGATTGACTGCAACTGCTAGCATTTTGGCTGTTTTTGAGTAGCATTGGTATTTGCCAAAAGTTTTTATTGTTCTAATATCTCTGTAGTGAGTTAGATTTTTTTTTTTTTAAACTCAGTCTTAGTAACCAAAATCCCAAGTTTGTGGGCTCATTTATGTGCCCTAATTGCATTGTGTACGTACCTAGAAAAATATTTTCAGATGTAGGTTTGTCCCTCTTGTAATTCAGCGCTTCTAAGGAGTGGGCTTCTTAACATCATGCATTTGGAAAGGGGAGAAGACGTGACAGTTAGCCTGTCCTGAGACTCTGAATAATTTTTTTTTTTGCAAAAAGTTGCTTGGAGGGCTTGTTTTGGTTAATTTGCAACTTCTTGTCTACTTCTGAACCATCCCTTAGGAATCCTGCCCTCTAGAAAGCTGACAGGAATGGGGAGGAAGAACGCAGATTAAAATTGCAGAATACCTGGCATGAGGGAGGGAAGGGAAGTCGAGGCAGAGGAATTCAGTAGCTGTTCCAAACAACTTCTGTAATTCTTTCTCCTAATAAATATTTTTAAATGCTCATTTCATTTATAGTGGAAAGAAAGATGATTAATTTTAGGATGGATGGGATGTGAAATAATGATACAGTAGAATCTGTTTTCCAGCAAATTATGGGCACTATAAGATCTAATAGATTACATTAAGTCATTTGTAGTAGTCTGAAGTAGGAGGGCAAAACAGCCTTCTCATGATAAGTTAACACGAGGCAGGATTGATTCAGTTGGGGAACATAGATCTTGGTCAAATTTCTGTAGTGACTTTGCCTCAGCTTTTCTTTCAGTCATCTGACAGACGTGTGGTCGGATATCCAGTGCAGACTGCTGTGCAAATTGCTGAAGTGAACCGATAGCACATAGATTTGGAGATGGTACCATCTTTCTCTGGCCCCACTTATTTTTGTGCTTAATATCATATGCCTCAGTATTGCTGATGATTGCCCAGAGCTCCTTGGTGAAACACTGGCATGCAAATAATTTCTATAGAGTTCCATCTGCTAGTTGAATCTCTAGGGTGCTACATGCTTGTCGGAGCTGAACAATAAGTTGGGGTAGACAAGCTGTATTTCTGGGTACTCCACAACTACACTGCTACTGAATGTAGATGCTGTTTATTATTCAAAATGCACCTGCTGTATAGGCCCTTATAGTTCTTTACCCAGGAAAACTAGCATTTAAAGTGTACTAGAATTTCAATAATAATACAGTTTTTTGTTGGGTTTTTTTCCTTAAAAAAAAAATAAAATTACACTGCTTAACTGGCAGGTGATTTTTGTCTTACACCTGACAATAATACAGGGTTTCAGAGTAGAATATTGATACAAATGGTTGTGGCCTGTAAGATCTCCTGCTGAGCTAAACCACTACTCTTTCTATTAATAAGGGACGTATAATTCAAAGGGAGGTCAAATATTGAATTAATTAAGTGGATCAGTTGAAAGGGGAGGATTGCAGTATCTAATATATAACAAAAAGATACTGTTGCTATAGGGTACCTCATCCATACTGAAAACATCCTTGCCACAGTTACAGTTAGGTCGCTTTATCTGTGTGTAGCAGCTCTGTAATTCTTGATATGCTACAGCATTTTTGAGAGCTCTTCAGATTTATTATCATTCAAATTTAGAACTTCAGCCTTGCCTCTGTTGTAGGAGATAATAGTCTTCTACTGAAAATAGCTGCATAGAGCACAGAATTTTGACATGCCTTTCATATACAGAGATCAGAAGTGTCTGAAGCTGAAATGGCAGCTTGTATTTTCTCTTGGTGCTTAGGTGCACATGAACTTGAACAGATGCAGTTGATTCTGGAATCAATTCCTGTTGTACATGAGGAGGACCGTCAGGAGCTTCTCAACGTAATTCCAGTTTACATTAGAAACGATATGACTGAGCCACACAAACCTTTAACTCAGTTGCTTCCAGGCATCAGTCCTGAAGGTAAGTAATTCAGAAAAAAATACTTCCTGTATTTCAAAATCATAAAGTAGTGAACAGCTTTACAGTGCAGGGGTGTGACTGTTAAAAGCAAGTTTCAGTTAGAATAATCTGTGCGTTCTCTGAAGAAGAATTGTCTTCTGCTGTAATTAAAAAAAAAATTAAAAAAATTACATGATAACTACTTGGTCATCATTGGAGTAGAATTGTGAATCTCTGCTGGACCTTCTTGCACTGGAAGACTGATAGAATCGCCCTGGTTTTGACACTGGCCTTCTAAATATAAGGAAGCATTAGAATAGAGTCAGTTTAAAACAACTGTCTTTCAAATGTTTTTGAAAGAAAGTCCCCAACCAACTGACAGCAATATTTCATGATAGCTGTTGGTGGATACTGATTCAGCTTGACGCATTCTGCCTCTTAGTATTCTTTTTTTCTGCTGTAAGTTAAATTATTGTTGATCTTAGATTTGACCTCTACTCCTCTAGCTTCCCTATGGCTACAGAATGCATATTTGGCAGTAGAGTGTCAGTAGTTGACACTTTGCAGGTGGCTACATTTAAGTGAATGTGCACCTCTAGAGCAAAGCACTGCACCTTAATCTTAAATTCTAGATGTCTGAAATGGCATTTTTCTCCTGTTTAATGATAACTTTTTCTCTGCAGCGCTGGACTTTCTGGAGCAAATTTTGACATTTAGTCCCATGGATCGATTGACAGCAGAAGAAGCTTTGTCCCATCCTTATATGAGCATTTATTCCTTTCCAACGGATGAGCCTATTTCAAGTCATCCTTTTCACATTGAAGACGAGGTTGATGATATTCTGCTGATGGATGAAAGTCACAGCCATATTTATAATTGGGAAAGGTAAATTTATAATTTACTGTGGTGAGTAACATAACTGAATCATTGCGTGCTTGAAGTAATGTTGCTTCATGGGCATCATTTCCTTTTCTGTTTGTTTCTTCTTAAGTTGACCTGAGAATAAACTTTTCTGTTTTAGACAGTGCATAATTTATTAGACTGACTTGGTTATGCTGATGCATTCCTGAGATGCACTCAGGACTCCAGAATCTAAAGTTAATGTCATAATTGCTTTCCCCACCCCAGAATATTTCTCTAAAAAGTAAACTTTAAGAGAGTTTTAAGTGTAGATTGTCTTGTCCAATGCTTAGTGCATATAATAGTAAAGAGTATTAGAGTGGTTGTTTAAAGTCAGTTGACATACTTTAAGGAAGAGCTCTGTAAGTGGGGTGAGCTATTCTACGTAATTCTGGACTTAAATGTTTTAGATGTGGCTACAAGGATTGCTTTATGCCAGATTAAGTGAAAAACCCGGAAAAGGTATCTGACTGGATTGAGGAAAAACTTTTATCTGTGTTGAGTTGTCATTATTCTGTAAGGGAATGTCTAAACTTAACTATCTCTGTTTTGGTAACTGGAAAACTGTATTTTAGCTGCTAACACTTAGGAAATTGTTTTACAGATACCATGAAAGTCA
Source organism: Antrostomus carolinensis (assembly GCF_000700745.2). NCBI lineage: Eukaryota > Metazoa > Chordata > Aves > Caprimulgiformes > Caprimulgidae > Antrostomus > Antrostomus carolinensis. Next base: position 12,169 of record NW_010335641.1, read on the forward strand.
GTTTTCAGACCATGACTGGCCTATTCATAATAACTATGAAGCTGATGAAGTTCAGCGTGATCCAAGGGCTCTCTCTGATGTTACTGATGAGGAAGAAGTGCAAGTAGATCCTCGCAAATATTTGGATGGAGATCGTGAAAAGTATCTGGAGGATCCTGCCTTTGACACCCACTTCTCTACTGAGCCTTGCTGGCAGTACTCAGATCACCATGAAAACAAGTATTGTGATCTGGAGTGTAGTCACACTTGCAATTACAAAATGAGGTCATCTTCATACCTAGATAATTTAGTTTGGCGAGACAGTGAAGTTAACCATTACTATGAGCCCAAGCTTATTATAGATCTTTCAAACTGGAAGGAACAGAGCAAAGAAAAGTCTGATAAGAAAGGCAAGTCTAAATGTGAAAAGAATGGGTTGGTGAAAGCTCAGATAGCACTTGAGGAAGCATCACAGCAACTTGTTGAGAAAGAAAGGGAGAAGAATCAAGGATTTGACTTTGATTCGTTTATAGCAGAAACCATTCAGCTTAGTTTACAACATGAGTCTACTGACGTCGATAAATTAAATGACTTGAATAGCTCAGTGTCTCAAATGGAGTTGAAAGGATTAATATCAAAGTCAGTAAGCAGAGAGAAGCAGGAGAAAGGAATGGCCAATTTGGCACAGTTAGAAGCTCTGTACCAAACTTCTTGGGACAGTCAGTTTGTAAGTAGTGGGGAGGAGTGCTTCCTCATAGACCAGTTTTGTTGCGAAGTAAGGAAAGATGAACACGTTGAAAAAGAAAATACTTACACCAGTTATTTGGACAAATTTTTTAGTAAGAAAGAAGATGCTGAAATGCTAGAACCTGAGCCAGTAGAAGAGGGGAAGCTTGGGGAGAAGGAAAGAGAAGAGAGCTTTCTCAGTAACAGTGGAGAACTCCTCTTCAACAAGCAGCTTGAGGCTATAGGTATTCCTCAGTTTCACAGCCCTGTTGGGTCGCCACTGAAATCGATACAGGCCACGTTAACGCCTTCTGCTATGAAATCGTCTCCCCAAATTCCCCACAAAACATACAGCAGCATTCTGAAACATCTAAATTAAAACACTCAGCAGACATTTCTTTTATATTCATGAGATGCGTTTGTCTTTTTTTATTACTAGTGTAAGTAATTTTTTTACTTGAATCAGATGGTGTAATTTTGGTATGGATTTCATTAGTTTTCTGTTTACCATTGTTTTTACAATCCAGAATTACTTTCTATACATGAGTTACAGTTTTGTTTTTAAACTGGCATGTCGTTTGCACACAAAATTAAAGAATAGAGCAAAATAATGCAAACTGCAGGAGGTAACAAAAAATGCACTAAACCAAGAAAAAAAAACCCCATTCTCTCAGTAAAACAGTGTCCATGTTTTGCAGAAAAAGAACCTTGCCTTGAAATTTACACAGTGAGACTGTACATAATTGCATGAAAATATCTATTTTTCCCAAAACATTTTTTCATTCATGCGTATTTTAGAGTTTTTCATACTGTACACATTTCTTAGACACATGATACCAGCAGCAACTGAAATGAATGCAGAATTTGGTACGCATGTGTTATCTACCTCAAGGTAACAGCAGTATGTGGCAAAACATTAACCACCCATAGTGCTTCTCATTATGCACTTCTATTTAGCCAGCATTATTGTAGTAGCTATTCTTATTGAAAATCATTCAATATTTATAAATGTTCTGGTATGCATTCTTTATAGTGAAGTGTTAATATGCAGCACTTTTATTTATTTTAGCAAATAAGTATATTTCTGTAATTATAGAAAGTCAACTTAATTTTTGAGTTACTTTTCAGATAAAAGTTTTTGTTTAGCACTATGGTTTTATTGCCTACATAGCTGGATATATATTAACATCAGCTTTTTCTGAGGCTATCCAATACATTTTTTTAATTTTTATTTTTTAGTTTTCATTTCAAGTAAAGCACTCACTGTGTATAGGAATTTGCAATTGGAGGTGCTTGATCTCTACAAAAGAAATTAGGAATTGCTTTATTATCAAATGCTCCTAGAAGTCTTAATTGTGTTCATTTTTTTAAAATTTTGTAATGTTAGTTGTGTGCATGGAAATAATTAAGGTACAACATTACTGTAGGGTAAAGTTCTATATGGTGAGACATTTTGTTTTTACTGTATGTTTTTACTGAATGATTCTTGTCCTGCTCCCACCCCTCCTCAAAAGCAAGCATGAATAAAATTAGGTTAAATATAGCATGTAGCATCTCGGTCTTCTGAAAATTTGTTTTACCTTCTGATTTTTTTTAAATACTGGATGTATCATTGGCTCCCCTGTTTAAAATGAAAAACAAATAAAAACATGGCCAGCAAAAATGACTTGTTTTTTTGGTGCTTTGTACAATGAAAGATAAAGCAGTGCCACTGTAATGCAGCTGGCTGTATTGTGAAGGCAAGCCTGCTTGCCTGCACTCCCTAATACAGGGTGCTCAGGAAGGCATGAGAAATTATCGTCCAGTCTGCCCTAGAAGGGCTGCTGCTGGGATGCAGAGCCCTGGAAGGAGACTCCAGAAGTATTCTCCTGTCCCGGTGCCTCCGGCCTGTATTTAAATCTGGTGTGGCTTGTGGGGCTTTGAAAGCCTGAGTGTACGGTAGCGTCAGTAACCGTTTTTGTTGAAAATACATTTGACTTCCAGAGTATGTGAGCATTGCTGTTTTATCAGCTTTTTAGACAGGATAGTGTTATAGGGGAAGAGCTGCTGCGAGCATGGGTCTGCCCCTTCATGTTGCTGGAGTGAAGGTTACCATGCAGGTCCCTCAGCCACAAGCCTGTCTGGAGCACTTTCACAAGGATGTTTGAGGAGCAGGACCAGGTAACTCCTATGGGGTGTTTCAAAATGTGCAGATGGGGTCTCTGTTGCAGCAAGCTCTAAGAACAGTATGTATTTCTCTTCCAGTTCCTCCCATCAGAACCATTCCTCAGGGAGCTAATTAGCTGTACAATAAAGCTACATCTTTTGGCAAACTCTACAACTTTTTCCATGGCAGTGTATTGGTTCTATCAAATTTTTCCATCCCTTCTTCCCTGCTCCTCTGGCAGGTAGCACAGGTGCAGTGTGCCCAAAACAGGGAGCTGTCCCTTCAACATGGCAGAAAATGGTCATGGGGGTAGACGGGGCACGTTGTGTGAATGTTGGTGTAGCAACAGCAATTTCTATGGGACTGTAGGGAGGAGGAGGTGGCTGGTTGCCCTCTCTCCTAGGCAAGGGACTGTTTTGAAGTGGTGTAGTTTCTGAGATTGGATGAAAGCAGTGGGTGGGAAGTGCTTAGAAACGGCAAACAAAATTCAGCTTAGAAACTCATCTTGTGCAAATGAAAGAACACCAGTGAAACTCAACAGTACTAAGAGGCCTGTAATCATAGAAAGGGAATGCTTAGCACTCAAAAAGAAAGGGCGGAGTCAAGGGTTGAGCCTCAATCCATCACGGTGCTTCACTACCTTTGACTTCTAGTTGTGCTGGGGCAGCAACCCTGTACAGGCACTGCTGACTGCTTTGGTGAAAACCCGGCTCTCCTAACAGGCTCCATCCACAGATCATTGGAGGGGACAGCCAGGCAGTCTGCCTTATTAAGTAGAAGTAATTCCCTATGTGGAGGAGATTAAAGAAAGTAAAAGTGCTTCATGAGGACCATGCAAAGTGAAATCTGCTAGAAAGTGAAGATGCTCTGAGTGTGGTGTTGAGTTCTTGCTTGGCAAGCCGCAGGATCCTGCACTGGGAGAGCAGCCTGCAGAAAGTGCAGGGTTTCACAGGGTGTTCCCAGCAGGTGGAAGATGGTTTCTGTCCCACACTCATCAGCCATGCTCATCCCTGCAAGAAAAAAAATAAATAGGACAGTTACATGTGTAAGGCCTTTGTCTGTGACCTAGCAACTGAATTGTCTTTAAAAACACATTATGGAAGAGGCTTAAATTGTAAACCAGATAAAGGGACCACTGTTCGTGCCAAGGTGCTTGCCAAGGAAAGTGGAACATCCTTATTTAACAAAAAAGCAAGAAATGCGGATGCTAACTAAGTTTTAAAAATACTTTTTCTTCCTTACATGGTCTTCAGTTGAAAGGCAGCATTTTAAAGTGTATCTAACAAGAACCTCAACTGTAAGAGTTGATGCTTCCCCTTACTGAACAGCCCAGGACAGCATGTTACATGTACTCTGGCAATTGCAAACTGGCACAGTGCTGAACGCTTTGTTCTGATCAGGAATTCTCAGTCATGATCACTTAACTTTTTCACGATTGTATTTAATTTTAATTAAATGAGTTGCTATATATAATCTCAGCTATTTATATAAGATTTTGCCCAGGCTGCTGGTAGTGCTGTGATTACAGCATGAGTAGCATGTCTTAGCCCGCTGCTTTGCCTTGAGCACAGCTGCTCTGCTGGGGCTGTGGGCTGGACATGACGCTCTGCAGCTCTGCAGTCCCTGCTGCTGCATCTGCTCTGCCCCTGGTCAGCAGTAGCTGATGCACACAGCAGTGAGCCTGCTGCCTACAGCTACACTGTGTGCCCTGATGTGCTTTGATTTCCTGTCACCTTGTTATTGCTTTTTCTGTGCTGTAGTTCTTAGAAGCCTGCCTGGTACATACGTTTAAAGCTTTGCTGAGTTCTCGCTTTGCTGTGACTTGTTGCCTGGAAGCGTTAGTTTACTGTCAGGTTTTTTATGCCTTTTTTAATTGGCGGAGGCTTCTTCCTGGAGAGTTTTTCTTCCATATAGAACTAACATTGCCCTGGAGCTACCTTTGCTGGTTTTTTTTTTTGTTCCCTTCTAAACTCTGCAGTAGTTGGAGGGAGCAAGTTTTGCCATGTGCGGACTTCCATCCCTTACTCTGCAGGCTCATCTACTACAAAACACAGAACTAGTTAGGGTCCCGAGGAATTCAGTGACAAGTTGTGGTGCAGATTACTTCTGGGTATTGATAGAGAGCAAAAGCATCCTTGAACCAAATGTGCTCTCACAAGTCTTACTCGCTTTATCTGCACCCACGTTGCTTTTCTGTTGCTGCAATTTGGAAGTGCTTGTCAAACTTTCAGTTAGGTTTTACATGTAATTAAACAGTAGACTGTCCTTGTTCTTCCAAAGATGCAATCCTGAGCAGCAATATCCCTGAAACAATTAGTTCCTTATTCCTTGAATTATTTCAATGCTTACAAAATCCTGCAAATTCTTGTTTGTTGTTCCGCCACTGTTTGCGTCAGACTTGAGCTGAACAACCTGGGCAGTAACGCTGCGGGATATTTAGTAACAAGCAAATAATCCAGCTCACTGCGGGCACCCAGCACTCTTGGGCTTCCATTCCAATGTCTCTATATTTAAAATCTTTATCAGCTTACTCCAGGTGCTGTTTGAGAACTCAAAATACTGACTGTTGAAAAGTTCATTGATTTCTTTTGACTGAGAATTAGCATCGCTGATAAGGTGATTTGCATGCCCCAGCCCACCCCTAGCTGGTGTGGATGCAGTGATAGCCAGGTACGGCCACGCTCTGCAAATAGCTGTGCCTCTAGTTGGCAGGAGCCGTCACATAATGTCACTGACTTCCCTCTGGAATCTGCCTGCCGCATCCTGACTGCAAAGCAGCCCTTCTAAAGTGAACTCTGATAACAAAATTCCTCTTGTAATCTGTGTGCCAGATTTTTCCAGCCAAAATTAGTTTTAACCTTTATGTCACCCAGTCTGGATGTTACGTGTGGTGTGAAATATGAAAGTGTGTTTTTTGCAGTTGAGTGTGGGACAGGACTTATGACTTGTCTGGCTCCAGAGCCAGCGATACCATTGCCTTCCACAACCTGCTCACCCTCCCCAGCTTTGGTTCCCTTGTTGATAAAATAAAGGTGCTGGGCACCTTGGGCTATATGGAAACGGGGAAGGAGTTCTCCTTCCACGTTACTGGAGGACTTGGGTTAATCTTCCCTTACTGATAATATACTCAATTGGTGTTTCTAGGGTGGGGAATAATAACTAAATTGGTGGCTGATAGTTTGTTGGGGTTTTTTTTCAGTTTTAACATTTGATTCCTAATTGGTAGAAGACTGATATGTTTTGTCCTAATTCAGTATAGTTCCACATAACTTGTGCCTTCACTTACACTTTTTTATTTTTCAAAATTTCTTGTAACTCCTTGTTTAAGCTTATTATATTCTTCTAGCAATCGTTCATGGCTGAGTACAGTCCGAGGCCTGTGGGAGATCTCCTGCCTGCTTGGGTAAAGATTACCAGCCACTCTCAGAATAGATGTGCAGCCTAATAAAATACAGGCTTTCCTTTAAATCTGAATTTTGCCATGCTCCTCAAGCCATACCCCGAGGCTCTGGTGCTGTGCAGCATGGAGACTTCTTTGGGACACTAATCCCACTGTGGCTGGTGTAAGTGTAAATCATTTTTCTGTGTCATCTCCACAGCATCTTCCCAAAAAGGTGTCTCCACACCCCAAGTGTCGCCAGGGTAGAGTTTCTGCTTTACAAGAGGGTTGATACTTAGACACGCTGTTAGTTCGCAACTCAGGCTTCAGCTATGGGTGCTGCAAACCCAGACTGGCAATAAAAGGATGTTTTCTCATTCTTGGTTTTGGGGATGCTGTTCAGACTGGCTTAGAGTTTAAATCTTTGGTGCTAGAGGCTGTAGAGAGACAATGTTTCCATTCAATGTCTTCCTTGAATTTTATCAATTTTAATCGTTTAAAGCCATAGACCTGAATAACTGAATGACAGATTTATTGTGATTTCTGTGTTTGTTTGGATATGGATTAGTACAGCTCTTGAAATAGCTGGATAACTAGCAGAGATGTTTTTAAAGCCTGTGATTAAGAAAGCAGATGGCTTTGGTTTTTATTTTGTGTTCTGTCTGCCTCAGATTTTTCCTGCTAATGCTACAAAGTCTCTTAGCAAATTTGATGTTGACACATACTGAAAGATTAAGTTACTTCTACATAGTAGATTATCTTTTGGACCCTTATATATGGTATTTCACTGATTTTCCATGATTATTTTCTTTTTACTTGCTTTATACAGAGAGACCCTCAACTGTTTGAGTTTCTCAATTTTGCATCACACCTAGCCCTGTGAAGGAGCAAGATGCCAGTCTGTACAGCTATTGGAGTGCAGAGCGGACAGGAATGTCCTTTGGGTATTTCTGGCACTTACATCCATATTTCTGTTGACCTTGCTAGCTGCATCAAACCCCAAAACCTCACTGTGACTGGCTTAGGGACCTGCATGGGATGAGGAGATTCATCATCCGGGACAGAGGAAATCTGAGAGTAGAGCAAACCCTGAAAGCACAGTGGAGCCATGGCAAGCTGGGCAGCCACCGGGCAACTCACAGTCTGCAGCTGCCAAAAATCCATTGCTAGCCAGGAAGAACATGCATCTGGCTGTCCGTACCTGTGTGGCTCTTGGATAGCTCATCAGTACCTTGCATAATTTCTCTTGTTCTGATAAAAGCACAATTATGTCAGCAGGGAAGCAGGTGTTTTGGTTCTTCAGCCATCATGGAGCAAACTGTGGAAGCATGGAGTTGCTTGGGTGATTTAGTGTCCGAGTGAACTTGAAATGACTTGACGTGAAGCAGACAGTTGGCCGTGGTGGGGGTTTGGGGACAGCGGCAGGTACCAGTGCCGGCAGCTGAGAGGAGCTGGGGCACGACCATGGGAGAGTCCAGCTCATCTTCCAAAGCACAGGCACAGCCCGTGGAGGAGATTTCCACCCTGCCTGCCAGGAACTACAGTCTGCGTTGGCATGGGCAGGAGGAAAAAATATGATGGGAAACAGGGAGATTAAAATAACCCCAGTGAAAACAGGATGTTGGAAAGCTGGTAATGGAGCAGGGCTGCAGGGCTGTCTGTCTGCGGAGGGATGTCTGTCTGCGGAGGGATGTCTGTCTGTCTGCAGAGGGCTACCGGGAGCAGGGAGGCTCTCATGCAAGGGCTGTTTGGGGGAAACACCCAGTTCTCACATGTTTGTAGGCCCGCGGCAGAGGCGGCACGGCTCTGCTGGCAGCAGGCTGGCTCCTTGTGCCCCAAAACATGGCTTCATGGCTGTTAACACAAATGTGTTCACTCACCTTCTCTCAACACCTACCTGCTCTCTTTTTCATTGGATGAAGGTCATAAACCATTCCTTACATCAGCCTGGCATCATATTTATTTGACTGATATGACCTCACAGGCGCTACTTGGCAGCGCAATGAAGCTCTATTTCACAGCTCGGCTGTCACTAGGGAGCTGTATTTCTCTCAACTGATCGCAGCCTGCTCTCTGAGATGTGATCCATGGCTTCCTTCCAGCCTGAAACAAAATAAAAACCAAACAGTGTTTTTCTCTTGCTAACTGACTCTTCCTTTCAGGGGCTGACAGCAGCAGTTACCAGAGTGGATTTACTGCAGGGCTGGAGGGTCCCTGCAGACGAGGGAGCTGGTTCCCTCACCAGTAGCCCGTTTGTGAACCATCAGAGGTTTTTGCTGCAGCTGGTGATGGGTTGCTGACTTGTGCTCAGACAGCTCATCAAATCCCTTGTACACTTATGGTTGAGGTATTTCTGCTCCTTTGTGAGTGGGGAGAGTTTGGGCGCCAGAAGGTGGTTACTGCCTGGGAGAACATGGTGAGCTCACAAGAGGGCTTTACATTGCAAAGTTCCAGTCTCCAGCATGTGGAGACTGTGCTTCAGAAGCAAGCATGAACTCAGCCTTAACCCTGTAATTTATGAGTTCGTTGAGCCATTAGAAAATGCCATACTAAAATCTCTGCGGCTAAACCAAACTGGTTTACTTTGTAAGGTAAAATAAACATTACTATTTTCCATGAGTCCAAACTGTTATCCACTTATTTACTGTCCATGGTCAAATATAATCTGCTGTGTACACTGCAAGTCCCCAGTGTTTGTCAATGCAATGCAGAATCAGAAGACTGCAAAACAGTCCGTGGGTGGGAACTGTGTCATCAGTTTTAATCAGCTGGGCTGTGGTCATCCCAGAGAAATTCTTCTTGGTCATCTGGTCTTCTCCCAGCTGGGCATTACAGGTAGATGGCCATCAGTCTGGTCTCTGTGACCTTTCAGCCTCAGTTTTTCCCATGATCAATAAAATAGTCAAAATGTTATGCTGATCCATGAACATCACAGGTGTTCACTACATCACTTTCATTACAGGTGAGGAATAATAGAAGGTAATGGACTGCTTAAAGTGAAATAATTAGCTGGAGTTAGCGGGCTGCCTGCCCCAGGAGCTCAGGCAGTTCCCCGGAGCAGGGGGATGCCCAGCTCCTTTAACTATCAGCCCCAGTACAATTTTTCCCAAGCAGAAAATAGAAGATACATTTTTAAGCTGAACTTCTTCACTGTTGCAGGATTTGACATGAACTTCGGCATCTGCAGGCAGTGTCACATGAGAGTCAGCTTCAAACCCATGGAGCTGAAGCTGGGGAGCACCCAGCACACTGTGGGAGATGTGGGGACACCTCTGTGACAGCCCAGAAAACAGTTCAAATTCATGTTAGTTTTAAATATTTGACACTAGAAATCTCTCCAGGCACCACTTTAATCCAATTTACAGTGTCTGGCTCAAGTAAAGTATGAGAAGAATTTGCTTAAGCTATTTGAGCGGCTATGTGTGGCGATGGGGAGCTGGACAGGCAGGCTGGGCAGCCACCTGGCACCAAGCCCCTGTCCCCTGGGACTGTGGTGGCCCAGCAGCCAGGCAGGCTCAGGCAACCCGGTGTTGGGAAAGCACTGGCTCCCCATCATGGGCACCCTGCACACCAGCAGTGAGGACAGGGTGGCAGCATGTCGGTGGCAGACTGCTTTGGTCCTTCCCCACCTTCTCCTTAAAATACTCAGGAAGTGGCTGTAAAAACCACGTTGGAGATCTCAATGCTCATGCCCTTAATTTACCAGCAGGACATGTTAATGGAATGGTTAATCTTCGCCCTGACTGAGCAGGGTGCTGGCTGGGGTGGGACCAACCAGGCTCCTCCAAGACGCTGGAGTTTGAGTCACCTTGTGAGAAGCCTCAAGGTAAGGAGAAAAAATAATTTATACCTTTAGCTCTTACTTTGTCCCTGAAATCTATGCAACGTCCTGGCCATTTATAGAAACTAATGAACCATGGCATCTGAATATGGAGCAGTTGCAGGGGGATTGGAGTGGCGGTGGTGGTTAAAGGTAGCATCCAGATGAGAAAGTGATGGGAGAGCTCAGCGCTGTGGTCCTGTCAGAGACCCAAGTCTGCCAGTGCCGGGGAGCAGTGCCATTTGGCAGAGGTAGCACATCCCACCTGGAGACAGCGCTCTGGCCATGCCACCTTGGGAAGGAGTTTCTCACACTGGGAACCCAAGGTGGGGCCAGTATCCAACTGCTGCCTAAGGACTGGTTTGCCATGGTGGTGCTGGAGCCCCCGCGTTGCTGGTGGTGGCCACCACAGCACCTCTGTGCAGGCTGGGGCTGCCTTTCCCTGAGAGCCACACTGTCATGCCATGGTGGAGCTGTGACGTACAGACCCCATGTGCATCCGTGGCCCAACAGCGCAGCACGGTGCAGTCCTGTCCCAACTCTGTTGTAAAGCAGTTTGTTCTGGTGTATGACAGGAAACAAACCTTTCCAGGGCTGTGGCACAGCAGTGTGAGCTGGCCCAAGGGCCAACTTCTGCTGTCACGTGGCCATGCATCAAAGTGGTTCCACAGCCTCCAGCACAGCTGTAGATGTGTTTTGGGGCCATCGTCGCCATCGTCACCATCTTTCCTGCCTTCCCCTCAGGGGAGGGCTTGGGGAACAATTAATTAATTAGAAAATTTTGTTGTACGAATGCCGCGGTAAGTCATTTTATATTGCTAAATAATCAGTTCCAGTTAATGCTCTTTTTCTAATTTCTGAGAACGATGCTGCAGTCACTCGGGTGATGTCAGTAGTGTTCCCACCGGCTGTAACAGCCCGGACTTTAGGAAGTGGGCTGGGCAGTGCTGAGCTGCTGTCCCTGCTGCATTGGCAACACGCCCACAGCATTACAAATGAAAATTTCCAAACACGAAGGTAGCACTGAGGGAGAGGAAAATTCCCCTCCAGTGAAGTGTTCTGCTACTGTCAGGGCAGTGTGGAGCGAAAGCAAAAAAGGAACTCAAGACCAGCTTTCGGGTGCATGTTGAGGCTCTGGTTATAGAAGGTAGCCTGAATGCACCGTTTCTGAGCTGTTCCCCGCCCCCTGCCCAAACCTTAAGCCAAAGGATTTAAACGAGCTCTTATGTAACATGGTTTTAGTGCTGCCAGTAGAAATAGGTGTTCTAAATATACACGATTTGCACATAAAACAGGCTTATATAAAATGCTTTCCTTTTATATAACCCCATAGTGGCGTTGCACCCAAGGCTTCCATCAGCAGTGAGCCCGGCGGGAGCGTGCGCGGTGCTGGCCGTGCCCGTTATGGGTCCCACCCTGGCAGGGCGACGACTGGAACTGCACTGGCATCTGCGGTCACAGGCCAGTCCCCATCCTGTCCCCAGCCTGCCAGCCAGTGCCCCTCCAGGGACCATGCCTGCTGGAACAGGCATGCTTGGGTGGGTACTTCTCAGGTTGAAGTTCATATATGTATATGAACTATATACCTCATACACAAAGGGATGTATGTGCATCTATATGTGTGTGTACATGTGTATATATGTATTTTTATATATATACAACTTAGAAAAAGAGCATGCTGACTCCTTCCAGTTCAGGGTTTGCAGCATGGCCTTGGGCTGTAGGCTCTCCCCAAGCCATGGCCACAAGCCCGTTCAGCGGCCAGGCACAGCTTGCCATCGCAGCAAGGCCACCTGAACACTTCAGGCTCTTAAGTTAAATATCTCCTTCACCACAGAGTGTGCCATCAAAGGGTGAGCCCTCATTTGCGACGCCTCTTCTCCACGGCCAGCTTCGTCAAGATTGTGGTTGATCAAAGCCACTGTGCTTCTTGTCTGTCTCAGTACTGCATCAGGAGCTGTGACAGTGGCCACTAACAAGGCTAGTGACAATTAGTCTGGAAATAGTGTCTTCTGAGCAGAAAACAATGGCTGCTGCATTATAACCTTTACGTATAGGAAAGATATTTAGTCAAATCTTGCACAACAGCCTTCAGTGCATCACACCAACTGCTTGCTCTTAGGGGAAGGACTGATTACTACTTATTTTTAGCTACCGACATGTAGAACACATGCATAGAATTCTATATAAACATATAGAGGTATACAAAGATATGCATATCTTGGTTTATACACACATTTTTTTTTTTTCATATATAGATGAGAAACAAGAATGCATTTTTCAGCTACAGTGTATTTTTACAACAGAGCAGTATAATTTATATCTCTTTGCCACTAACATTTCCATTCAAATAATGTCTTATTTATGCCCATTCCAGATAAGCTCTTTTGACAATGTGGGAAGATGCTTTTTATTGTGAAGCCAGAACTGTCAGCAGCCTCTATTATTACTGGTGGGTCTGTCAATTCTCCAGGTAACATGACTTAATTTTTAATCCAGGTCTGTTGGGAAGATACTTGATCCATCCTGCTTTTGTCAGTTACAGAAGGTAAACTTGCCATAAAGAAATGTTATATGTGACCTTCGAAAGGGCTGTCACCCTTCCTGTCTTGGTCTGCGCTCAGTTCCTCATAAAAGCCTGTTTCTGTGGCTGTTATATATATAATGTGTACATATACATATTATATATATATATATATATATAACATACACACATATGTATATAGACGTCCTATATGCATAGGTATATTTGTTTATACACTTAGTATGTACACATATATGTGTATGTATATTAAAATATATATATATATACACAGATATAATGTGTGTATGTGTGTATGTGTATATGTGTATACATATATAAGTATGTGTATATAGAATCTAGTCTATATGTGTATGTAGAATAATGTATAGAATATGTGTGTGTATATATATGCATACGTGTACACATGTATATAAAATATATACAGGGTGTCTATATATATGTATGTGCATGTAAGAGACATATATAATGTATATATACATATATTCATATATGTGTACGTGTACAATATAAACATACATATACGTACAAACACAGACAGACACACACACAGATATGAAGCTCAGCTCAGCTGGCTCGCTGCACTCGCAGTCTGTGCGCAGGTGCCCAGGCAGTGGCACACGGCTCTTCTGGTGCCAGTGGTTGTTCTTTGAGAGTTCAACGGTGATGCTTAACCCTGGGCCTTTGCTTGAACCCGCATTTGATTCACCAGAAACCCGCATTCACACTGATGGCACTTTTCTCCCAGGCTTCCAGCTCATGTGAACACAGGTAGAAGCCGCCGTGTTTCCAGCACCGTGCTTGCGTGAGGTGCTGCAGGGCCCCATGGGGTGACAGTGGCCACGTTTGCCCTGCCAAATCAAGGGAATACAGTGTATTTCCCACTTTACAGTCTCAACTGTTCAGCGTCTCAGTATATGGCAATTCATATCTGGTCTCTCTTCCAGAGGTAGCTGTCACTTTTTTCCAGGGCTTGGAAAATAAGGTCAAAAGGCAGCCTGAAGTGTTGTGCTTGCAAATGTGCAGCAAGCTCTTTCC